>NC_056731.1:1125438286-1125513286 GCF_019279795.1 Protopterus annectens | reverse complement strand
ATGTCACCCCCCAAAATATATACGAATAGGAATGAAATGTCACCCCCCCCCCAAAATATATACGAATAGGAATGAAATGTCACCCCCCCCCAAAATATATACGAATAGGAATGAAATGTCACCCCCCCAAAGTATATATGAATAGGAATGAAATGTCACCCCCCCAAAGTATATATGAATAGGAATGAAATGTCATCCCCCCAAAGTATATACGAATAGGAATGAAATGTCACCCCCCCAAAATATATACGAATAGGAATGAAATGTCACCCCCCCCAAAGTATATACGAATAGGAATGAAATGACATATCTAACAGACTCTTGGTAGGCCAGGGATATGTCTGGTTAAAAATCTTTGGTGGTTTGTATGATATGCTTAAATTAGATCCATCCCAAATGTGGATGATGACTATAAGGGAATGATTACTCTTTACATCTTGATGAATCTCCTTTGATAATTAGCTTTGTTAAAAAATAGTTTTCTTCAAAACTGCTGTCATATGATAGACAAAAGACAGGAAGCTTCAAACATTATTAACTAGATCCCAGACTAGATTTGTGTTTTGCATTGTGATACCTATACAGTATGATAAGAGTAGAAGGTTGTCCAGTTTTAGTACAGCTAGAGTATAGTAGGGGCAGTTCAATCTGGAGTAAGTGTTATGGTTTTGTGAGGTAAACCCATGTTAAAGGTATCTATAAATTATGTTAGCCAAGATTTTTGCTCTCTGCACTGAGATCTGTAAAATACATACAGATAGACAGCTCCCATCACCAACCCATATGAGACACTGTTGGTCACTTTCATACTTTGTGATGAGGCACCAGAAAATTGCACTGTGTGGTTTCTGCCTTTCAACAAGTTTGCTGCTCATTTTTACCACAAGACAGTCAATATTTTTTAAGGCATTTAGCTTTTTTTTGATGTATGTATGGGGTATAGTGTTGAAGGCCCTGTCCAGAACTAAATATGTAGCGTGTACTTTATGGTAAATATTTACAGCCAAAATAATCCTTTCAAATAAATTTATTGGTTAAAACAGGCAGGATGGACACCTGATAAAGCCCAACTGTTGATGAGGCAAGTTTAACAAGATTCTTCATAATGGCTGCTTATGTCAGTGATGGCAAACCTTTTGGGCCCGGTGTGTCAACAATTTGGAAAATGCCTGTTGTGACTCTGCTGGTGTGTCACCCCCCCCACCGAACAAAAGAGAAACAATTCTTTACATATTCATTTATTTAAAAAAATAAAGACCAGTCATGTGTGCTACAATGTATTATAAAAGTAAAAGAAAAATCATTGACTCACAACAGGGAAAACGATATGTGCACTGATAATTAGGCTTAAATTAGTGCAAAAAATTACCCTACTTTTAACAGAAATTTTAGATTGAACTGAAAAAAATATGGAACACATTGCATTTGATTTGATTAACATCAAATAATGACTTTTTTCTTCCTGAGTTTTAATAGATAAGTGCAGGGTCACATATTTTTTTTATTTTTGTTCATTCAGTTTCTTTGGTAACTCGGGTGTTGGTGAATGCTGGTGTGTCACCTTTGACATGCGTGTCACAGGTTCGCCATTACTGGTTTATGTGGTCAGTTAGATTATGTTAGATGGCTTTGGCACTATGTTAGAGCATGCCCTTGTTTGTGAGCTAGATGTCTGTACCAGAAGTACTAGTTCTTCTCTTTGTGTATGGTGACATTACTCTTCTGTGTAGTAATATGAATAACAAAGACATCTCTAGATCAGCAACTGTGCTCAGTGAAATTCATAATCACCTTAAAAGGGTATTTAGAGTACATCACAAATCCTGAGCAGACACTTCTTTTGCTCTGAGATTATTCCTGTTTATTTCTGTTGGCAGTGATTGGTACTCAATCTACCCCCCCCCCCCACGAACAATTATGTTGTGCTTCACATAAACATCCAGCTAGAGGTACAGACACATTGCAAAACTGCACATATGTTGCAGTACAGCTGAATATATATTCTGTACCCACATACCCACCAGTGCGTGGTATGAAATGGAATAATGTGCAAGATTATCTAACACTGATGGTTTTCTTACGTGTTTTGCTTATAGTAATCTTTTACCTCCTCTTATTCCTATTCCTGTGCTGCAAAATCTTCCACTGTGTCAACTACAGAGTACCAAGATCATTATGTAAACAAGCTGCACCTAGAACAAACTATTCCGCTCAACATTAATAACTTCCAACTACAACATATTAATTATAATTTTAGAATGGCTAGGTATTAACACTAACTGCATTGTAGAGGCTGCAGGAATTACAAGAGCCACCACAGTATATTCATTCTTTATTTTCTGTAGTAAAATTCTAGAGACAGGTTTGAGTGCACAAGCAAGTACTGATTGATTTTGGTCAGTGGGGAATTGTACTGAATGCCTTGGCTAAGTCAAGGTAGGCAATATGCACTGTTTTTCTGTCAACCTGTCATCCTTTGCCTTGGTGACTTCTTGAGGAAGTGCACCTGGTCGATTAGTTATGATTGACCCTTCATAAAAGAAAAGGGTTGGATCCATTGCCTGTAGATTACCTATGCCACTGAAACATTTAAATGAGAAGTCCTTCCACTGCTTTGCATACAAGACTACATCAGACTAATGGGTCTGTAGTTTGCAGGGTCCGTGAATGGACCACACTTGTAGAGAGATAAGCACCACATTTCTCCATTCACATGACATGAATCCTGATGGAAAGGCTACAGTTAAATACTGACTTAAGTCATACTGATATCTAATACTACATGCTTCATGCTATTTAGGAGACATCCATGGATATTAGTGGGGTACATTGCTATGGTAATATTACTAACTTATGTCATACTGATATCTAGTACTACATGCTTCATGCTATTTAGGAGACATCCATGGATATTAGTGGGGTACATTGCTATGGTATTATTACTAACTTATGTCATACTGATATCTAGTACTACATGCTTCATGCTATTTAGGAGACATCCATGGATATTAGTGGGGTACATTGCTATGGTATTATTACTGACTTAAGTCATACTGATATCTAGTACTACATGCTTCATGCTATTTAGGAGATGTCCATGGATATTAGTGGGGTACATTGCTATGGTATTATTACTGACTTAAGTCATGCTGATATCTAGTACTACATGCTTCATGCTATTTAGGGGACATCCATGGATATTAGTGGGGTACATTGCTACGGTATTATTACTGACTTATGTCATACTGATATCTAATACTACATGCTTCATGCTATTTGGGAGACATCCATGGATATTAGTGGGGTACATTGCTATGGTATTATTACTGACTTATGTCATACTGATATCTAGTGATTCATGCTTCATGCTATTTAGGAGACATCCATGGATATTAGTGGGGTACATTGCTATGGTATTATTACTGGCTTAAGTCATACTGACATCTAGTACTACATGGTTCATGCTATTTGGAAGACATCCATGGATATTAGTGGGGTACATTGCTATGGTATTATTACTGACTTATGCCATACTGATATCTAGTGATTCATGCTTCATGCTGTTTAGGAGACATCTATGGATATCAGTGGGGTACATTGATATGGTATTCTTTTCCTTGTAGCGTGTGTCAATAAACAAGTCCTCTAGTAATAGTTGGGTGGGGAATAAGTTGGATGGTATTGCCAGAGGGGTGGCTGTGGGATACAGAAAGAGAAGGATAGAATAGGAGATTAATTTGTTAGCCAGTAGATTTGCCATGCTTTTCAGCTGTGAGAGTGTGGCTGCATTTAAAACTAGCTGTGTACATATGCTTCCTTTGAGGTTGCAGACATAGCCAAGGAAAGCAAATTGGACTTAGTATACTTGACTTGTCCTCCGAGCTTCTTGTTTAGATTTATATGAAAGATTTTTTCCTGTTGGGAATTGGAATTCCAGATTTTTGACATAACTTGCTTTCTTTTGTTATACAACCAACTGATACTGGAATTCTACTAGGATGGTTTTATTTCAGTATTTGTGTTTATTTCTGGACAACACAGCTGTACAATGCATCTATTAATATGGTTGTACATGTTTTCTGTGAATAATTCTGTATAGTCAGTAATGTGGGCAGGGATTGGAGGGACTTGAACATTGGGCAGGTTATCACTTAATGGTAGGAAATTCACCTTAGACTACTTGTTACATATTACAGGGAGAACTATGGTCCCAGGTTTTATTTTTATTTTAAATCAGATAGCTTTATGGTCAAATCTTAGCATAGAGGACATTACACTAGGGCTGCAGCATTATCGCATATTACTGGGGACCAGATCCAGCATGTTCACACCCCCTAGTGGGCACATGGGCTACCTGTTACAAGGTGCAACGACACACTCCTGTCTCCTTCCAAATGTATTACAACATTTGTTTTAGTGTTTGGCCTCTTCTTTTGTCACAGTCGGTGGTTTCTTCTTTTGGGTCAGAGTTGTTTGTTGTAATATATCTGTTACAAGGTGTTTGTACTGGCAAAATCTAGGAGGCCTGCACATTTGGTGTCATGAATGACTCCCACTTTATGGTGGGATAGTTAAAGTCGCCTACGAATATGGTATTTTGTTGAATGGTGACTGACTTCACTAAAAAGATGTGCTTTGGGGATTTCATGGTCATAGAGAGGGGCTTAAACTTGCAAGAATATGGGATGTGGAGAAGCTCAAAATCATCATCTTGTTTGAAAAACTTTGAGGCATGATTGTTTTTGATATATATTGAGGCACTTTCATACCTGGTTCCTGAATGTGCAGGAGGATCTTGTCTAGATGTGTTAAAAGCACTGTAGCCCTGCACTGTCAGGATGTTCTCTGTGGATCTGCTGTATCCAGGACTGTTTGTAAGCTTCTGAGAGGTGCCAAAGTCTGCTCTTCAATTTTTCCCTTAGATCTGCTAGTTCTCTCCTCTACTGCACTTTTACTAGCTTATAAGTCTAGCACTTTATCATACCAGACTTCTTGTAGCAATTATTGTATCACACAAAAGTGCTACCAGCACTAAACGTTCTACAAGGAAACAGATCCAGTACTTATTAATGCCCACCCCTCCAGGCATGTCTAAAGGTCAGTTCCCTGTGCTATCTCCTGTTAACCTGGTGAAATTGGGCATCCTGAGGCAATGTAGCAACTGCCTCATGTACACCGACAACCCTCTCCTCTTACCTCCCAACACATAGACTTGCGAGAGATGCACTTATATATCCAAACTGGAAACCACATACTCTCTAGCCAAGACCAGAATAGCTGGCCAATAGAGAAGGTCAACACATGCACCACACCACATGGAACACACAGCCCTCCAGAACACACACCAGCACTGCCCTCACATAAAAACACAAACCACACACCCACCTTCACAGAGGCTATCAATAAAAATCTACCCAAACAGCAGAGACCTCCAAGGCAGAAATGCACTTGACCACCACAACACAACACTAATCATGTGACACATAACTGCCCTAAACAGTGTATCACTCAACCAAAGCCCCTAAGGCAAAACAGCACGCCAAGCACACTAGTCATAGGTGACTCAATAGTGAAGCACACTGATGTCCCATACACTAGGTTAAATAAGGAGAAAGTAAGAGTCAGCTGCCTGTCAGGTGCCAGGATCCACCATATAACACACACACGCAGGTCCCTCAACAACAGGTACAAATATGACTCTGTCATTGTACATGTGGGTGTGAATGACCTGAGATGTACCTCCCTGGACTACATGAAAAGAGACATGGAGGAGCTCTCGGATTATGTAGCCCAGGTGGGTACGACCCTAGCCCTGAGCAGCATCCTACCATCGCCCAGAATGATACCACAGTACAAGCAGAAAATGACTTGATTTCAACAATTGGCTAAGTTTATGGTGTCATTCTAAGGAGATCCAGTATATGTCTGCCTGGGATGACATGATTGACAGACCTCTATGCTTTGCCAGAGATGGCCTACATCTTTCACCCCTGGGCATCCGGATACTGGCCAAGGCTCTTGCCACCCCTATAGTGCCTATTTTAGGTGGTCCTCCAAAGACCAAATTACCACCATAACAGCTACAAACAAATGCAATTTGAGGGTCATGCTACTCAACGCTAGAAGTCTAAATCTCAAAATGCACTCGCTCAAAGCACTCCTTAAAATGGAGAACATCGACATTTATGCTGTAACAGAGACCTGGTTCAAGGCAGCAGAAAGCACTCCTGCACTACCAGGCTATAACTCATTCATGTGACTGTTTCAAATATTTAAGGAAGTGTGGAATTTCAACAGTTGTCTGATGAAGGGGTTGATCCCTGAAAGTGCTAACCTGTGTACTGTTTGTACGGTTCTACTTAAATAAATCTCCTAGCTGTGGTACTGTCGGTGTTTCTTTACGTTTGTATAACTCATTCCACACCTTTCGGCCCCAGAACTTGGACTGAAGCACCAAAGGTGGTGGTGTTTCCATATTCATAAAGGATGCGCACACCTCCAGACTAGCCCAAAATAATGCATCAGAGATACTTCAGGTCCAGCTAACATTGGGTAAGACAGCGATTCAGGTCATAGCCTGTTATAGATGCCCAACCATGTCCCAAGACACTCACTCTATGTTCCTAAGCACCCTGGAGAATAATAGGGTCCAACCTAACACACTCATACTGGGAGACTTCAACTACCCCTCCATTAACTGGGAAAACTACTCATGTACCAATGCACTTGCCCAAAGTTTCCTGGAATTCATTAATTCCAATAACCTGGACCAGCTCATTCTTACCCCCACTGGAGGTAGCAACATCCTTGACCTGGTCATTACTAACATGGGCGACCGTTGCCCTACACCAGTAGTCAACTCCTCCCTGGTTAGATCCAACCACAAACTAATCATCTTGGAAATCCACATCCCTCCCACCCCCTCCCGCAAAGGTAACCACCATGAAAAACTTTTCCAAAGCTAACAGGCTTCTAAGAACAGAGGTGGCTAACTTCACGACACCCATGCAAATACAGAATAGTTGCATGACTGATGAATCATACACCAATGCACTGTATGAACATGTACACAAATGCTTGGATCTCGCCATACCCAATAGAATCAAGACGCTCTCCTCCAAAAAAAGGAAGCCAATCTGGTGGTCCCCTGCCATAAACAAACTCTACAACAGAAGAAGGTAACTGATACAGAATAAGGTGAAATCCCAAGACTGGAAAAACTCCCTTATCAGCCTCAACAAAAAGTTGAGATCCCTCATCAGATCCTCTAAAGGTAGCTATGAAAACAGAATTGCAGCAGATAGTAAAGACAACCACAAGGGCTATTATAGTTATGTACAGAACCTCCATGGCAATACCCAGATTTGCTCTGAGCCACTGCACAATGGTACCTCCTATACCAAGCCAACAGATATTGCCAATATACTGGCCGACAGATTCAGTGCCAACTCCCCCCCAAAGAACCAATTACAGTACTAGTAGATTGCCAGGCACCCAGTATTACTGCAGCACACATTAAAACAGCACTGTCCAAGGCCAAGAATACATATTCCATGGGACCTGACAATATCCCCGGCTGTGTTGTACATGAACTACAGAGTGAACTGATACCTCAACTGTGTGTCCTGTTCAATCACAGTCTCACCTCAGGCGTTTTTCCTACCAAATGGCGCACTGCTATAGTCATCCCTCTCCACAAAGAAGGAGTAACTACAGACCCTGGGAACTATTGCCTCATTAGCCTGACGAGTCTGATATGCAAAGCTATGGAACACATCATAATAAACCGAATAAACAAGGATATAGGGAATTTCCAAACTCTGGATCCCACACAGTTTGGTTTTGTGAAGGGTAGATCATGCCTGCTCAACTTGGTTGACTTCTTTGAGTCAGTCACCACAGCTGTGGATAAAGGCAAGGTGGTTCATACAGTCTACCTTGCTCTAGCCAAGGCCTTTGATACCATTCCCTACTCAGGAACCATAGAAAAACTCACTAAGCTAGGCATCAACCCCTATATCACTAGGTGGGTTGCAAACTGGCTCACGGATAGAACCCACAGTGTGAAAGTAGTTGACTCCAACTCAGACTGTCGACCAGTCACGAGTAGAGTCCCACAGGGATCGGTCCTGGGTCCTCTCCTGTTTGGTATCTACTTCTCAGAAGTCCAGTCCAACACAAAGGGACTCTGGCTGACAAGGTTCACAGACAATTGCAAGTTGGGAGCCATTATTAACTCCCCAAGTGATGCTGACATCCCACAGAAAGGCCTCACTGAGACCATTGACTGGTGTCAGAACCATGGCCTTAAGCTCAATGCTAAAAAATGTGTTGTCATCCCCTTTGGGAAAAACCCAGTTCCCATGAACTACCACATCGATGGTAGTTCATTGAACACAGAAGATGTTATAAGAGATCTGGGAACACAGGTTGACAGCAACCTCTCTTTTGACTACCACACTGCCACTGTGGTCAAAAAGTCCTTCTATGTGGCACATCTCATTAGTAAGGGTTTTGCATCCAGGAAGAAACAGGTCATTGTCTCCCTCTACTCTTCCCTCATTAGGCCAATTGAGTACAATGCCCCATTTGGCATGTACCTCACTAGACACCTGCAGCAACTGGAGAGGCTACAAAAGTGCCTCACAAAGAGGATCCTAGGCCTTAAACACTTGTCCTACACAGACAGACTCAAAAAACTCCAATTATTCTCTGTCTCATATCGCCTACTGAGAGGCAATCTCTGCTTGACTTATAAAACCATGTCTGACCCAGCTCTGTTAGAAATGCTACTTCTAAAGAAATCCCAATCCCTCCGCACCACACGCTCCAGAGACCTCAGCCTCATTACTACAATCAACAGAATGTGCTGGAGGGACAGGTTCATAACCCAGAGACTGCCCATGCTATGGAATAGACTTCCCATACATGTCAAACAGAGCACCTCACTGGCCCTCTTCAAGAGAAATCTTGATGAGTGGATGGGAAATAGAAAATTCACCCCAGGGATCACTCCAGTGGCTCTATTCGACAGAGACACTGAAAACTAAGGTTGGGTTGCACGTTGCCAGGGTAATCCTGTGGGCTAGGCTTGTAAAGGCTCCAGGGCTATTAGCCTAGTACACACTTATGAACCTATGAACCTATGTCTTGAAAAGTGCACAAATATCTGCATTACTTAAAGTAATTACAGCTTGGAGGGGAGTGGAGTTTCTTGTTTAGACTCCTGCCATTTAGCAGTAACAGCACCAGATTTTGTAGAGTTGATTTTTAAACACTACCAAGTCCAGGAAGTCATCAAAAGAAAGAAGGAGTGTAGGAAGATGTGGAAGAAAAGACTGACCAGGCTAGAGAGGACTACTGGTTGGCTAACAAAGAAGCTAAGAAAGAAGTTGCAATAGCAAAGAAGAAGGCATCGGAGGCAATGTACCAACTTCTGGAAAGTGACTCAGTAAGTGACACAAAGATACTATATCAGGTTGCAAGACAAAGACAGAAAGATAAAGAAGATAGTCAGACACCCTTCATAAGGGATGCCAGCAACAACCTGCTCACTAGTCCACAAGACATCAAAGGTAGATGGAAGGAGTATTTCCAGCAGCTTCTGAATGAAGAAAACTCCACAGAAGCTGTACTGACTCAGAAACAGCCTACAAGGAGAGAAGAAGCAGAGTCCACCCTAGAAGAAGTACGAACAGCACTAAGGAAGATGAAGTCAGGGAAAGCAGTAGGCTCAGATGAGGTCACAGCAGCTATGATAAAGATACTGGGTGAGACAGGGGAGAAATGGCTCCTGTGGGTACTAATAGCAGTGTGGAGAGAAAGGCGTATCACACATGACTGGACAATAAGCATACTCATGCCATTGTACAAGAACAAAGGGGACATCCACAACTGTGGGCATTACAGAGGCATCAAACTCCTATCATGCTGCATGAAAGTTCTGGAGAGGGTGATTCATAAATGCATACGCAGAGTAGTAGAATGTGAGATGGGAGATGAGCAGTTCAGATTCAGATCAGGATGCAGCACAGTTGACCCGATGTTTGGACTGAGACAGATATTTGAGAAGAAGTTAGAGATGAGGAGAGAGTCCAACTGGGCATTCCTAGACTTGGAGAAAGCATATGACAAGGCCCCAAGAAAGCTGATCTGGGCAGTAGTGCGGTGGTTTGATGTCCTAGAAACACTGGTAGAATTAGTACAGGCTATGTACAAGGACCCAATGACTCAAGTACGAACAGTGTTCGGCCTCACAGAGGGGTTCCCAGTGGGAGTGGGTATACACCAGGGTTCAGCTCTGAGCCCACTGCTGTTCATACTGGTGATGGACTACATGAGCAAACAGGTTGGAGGGGAGAGATCAACAAAGCTGCTGTATGTAGACGATGTGGCAGTACAGGCAGACTCTATGCTAGAACTTCAGCAAAGGATAGGAAAATGGAATGCAAATCTGAAGGCATATGGGATGAAACCTAACACAATTAAGATGGTGGTAATGGCAGCAAACCGGAGAAATCAGAAGAAGTTGAGAATAGAGATAGAAGGGAAGATCGTGGAACAGGTAAACAGTTTCAAGTATCTGGGAGGGGTGGTTAAGGAGAAGGGTAATCTGAATGAAGAGGTCAAAGCTAGAATTAGAGGGGCTGCTGCCAACTGGCATAGTGTATCTGGTGTACACTATGGCAGAAGAATGCCAAAGATGCTGAAAACTAAAGTGTACAAGACAGTGCTGTGACCAGTACTACTGTATGGTACAGAAACCTGGACAGTAAAGGCAGAACAGTTGAAGAAGCTAGAGGTGATGGAAATGAAATGTCTGGGAAAAGGTGGTAGGATGCACACTGTGGGACAGACGAAGAAATGAGGACATAAGAGCAGACGCCAAAGTAGCTCCAATTGCAGAAAATATCAAAGAGAACAGATTACTGTGGTCTGGGCGCATGTGTAGAAAAGCAGAAGACAATCTGGGGAAGAAGATTTGGGGCAGACAGGAATAAGGCAAGCGGAAGCAAGAATGTCAAGCAAAGAGGTGGATGGATTGTGTGAAAGAAGATCTGCAACAGTCAGGCATGAATGTTGAAGAAAGGATGTCCAGCAAAGAGGTGGATGGATTGTGTGAAAGACGATCTGCAACAGTCAAGCATGAATGTTGAAGAAAGGATGTCCAGCAATGAGGTGGATGGATTGTGTGAAAGAAGATCTGCAACAGTCAGGCATGAATGTTGAAGAAGGCAGGAGTGTGGCCCTGAATCGAGAGAGATGGCAACAGTTAACATGATATCCTGACCCCATGTAGAAGAATAGGAAAAAGGGTGCTGCTGATGATTATGATTATGCTGCTACACTGGAAGGTTTGTCAGTTTCTCACTGCATAAAAATGCTCTGTGGGAAAGGATAATGTTTTAGCCAATATTCCAAGCCCTCCAAGGCCTAGAAGAGACAGGTGCAGATCATTCCTGGCAAAGCAGCATGGTCTGTTGACCGTATCCTCCCTTGTAGAAAAGTACTGACCCCCTTGGAGTAACACCAGCAACTAAGCCAGTTATTACAGTCAATCACCTGTGGCATTATCCTTGCAGAAGGTGCAATGATGCTCAATGCTAGGCTCATATTGGCCAGGGTCACATACTCCGAGAGATCCATGTCTCTCTTCATGTAGTCTTGTAAGGTTATGTTTCAAGTCATTTACAAATACACAGACTACGACAGTCTTACAGACGTCGTCTTTGGCAGACTGCTAAGACGTGTCCTGTGTCTGGCATATAAGACATCCTCTGACCTGGAAGTGATGGACCCAATGCACATCAGAAAGTCAAATAACATCAGAAATACTTGGTCCAGGGATCTAAAACTGTAATGTAACATCAACAGAACAGTTTGCCTTTTAAAGAGATACTACTGCTGTGGAACTGTCTTGCCAATCACATAAAACAAAGCTCAGACCTGTCCATATTCAAGCAGAACTTGGATATATAAATGGGGAATTTCAAATTTACCCCTAGACTGCACCCTCTACTAATAATGGACAGAGGCTGCTCTTAAATGCTTTATCCCATTACATAAGGGCGTCTGTCCCTCCAAGAGGAATATGTTTAACCAAAGAATCACAAATCAAAAAAGTTCTGTTCATTCAGCATAAATAATCAATGTAGAGAAAGCTATTCATTATGAAGACATCAAGTAACATCAGTTCCAACACAAAGAATTCTACTTGCATTCTACGCAGTACTAATCTCTAGCTAAAAGTTTACAAATATGTTGAAAAATTATGTACATGAAGCCAAATATTTAAGGAGTGATAAAAATAGAAGCTTGTCAGACAGAAACACAAGACTACAACATGAAGTCTGTTTGCAGCTCACTGCACTAATACCCAAATTAACTCTATACCAGACTCAGCTAGTTTCAACACAGAGTGCTCCTCATGAAACAGTAATCCTGAATCAGCATCAGTAATGCAGTTATGTACCATTTCAAAGACTACATAAGGGAATGAGCTCCATGATTCAGCAGTACATTTTAAAACATAATAAGTAATTGGCCATCATCAGCTTCACGCTGCAGTTTGCAAATGAATCTTTCAGAATGCAACTACTTTCTGAGGAAAAAAATAATTAAAAAAACAAATCAACAGATTGGAGGTGCTAGCTAGCAATGTGGTTTTTTAACAGGCTGTCAGTCACTCAGAAAGATGAAAAGATTTCCTCAGCAGTCACAAAAGGCTTTTTTTCTTTCTTTTTTAAAGCAATATAAATACTTAGTCTTCTTTAACCCACCACTGCAGCAAATCAAATAGCAAATAAATCAACCAACATACATCCATACATGGTCAACTTCAGTGGAATAAAAATACCCAGCAACACAATTGCTCTAATCACACTAACACTTCCTGTATAACTGTGTTCACTGACAGCTCACCCAGAAAAATAATGCAGCATGATCCATAAACAGTATCAGACCTTCTGATATTTTAGTAAAATAATTCCAAAATAGCAAGTCTTACAATGTGAAAACTCTGGCACATGCTGAGTCTGTATATGTAGTCTTCTTCGTTTGGCTTTTCCCAGTTAGGGGTCACCACAGCAGATCACCTGTCCGCTCATGATTGGCAGTGGAGTTTTACAGTGTCAAGTTGCCAGCCCAGTGCCCAACTTTCCACAGAAGGCACACGCATGCACACACTCACACCTAGGGCCAATTTTGCGTGTCCAATCCACCTACAGCATGTCTTTGGGATGTAGGAGGAAACCGGAGCACCTGGTGGAAACACACACGACCACAGGGAGGACATGCAGACTCCGCACAGAAGGCACCCAGCTGAGGATCAAACCGGAGAACCTCTTGCTGTGAGGCGGCAACGCTAACCACTGCATCACCATGGCCGCCCCTGAGTCTGTATATGTAGTACAATCCTTTAAACAAAGATGTTCCTGCTTCTGTTTTAAGCAGATCAGAAGGCAGGGTGAATTCCGTGACTTGACTGCACGAGGGTGTGCATAATTACAGAATGGGCATTTCCTGGGTGAAAAGAGAAGAGGAGGGCATGCACAATTATAGAGTGGGTGTTTCCTGGGCAAAAAGAGAAGAGGAGGGGGTGTTCAACTGAAATCTGCAGTCTGAAAGGTTAGCGAAATGTCGGAGGCTTAAGCAAGTGCGAGATTAAAGTTTTATTGAAGATGGCTAGCGGTACTAATAGCTGCTCAATCAGAATCTCTAACAATAGAGAAAATATCTGTTTCCTTGTGTGGTAATGTTATTTTTGAGTGGTGGGATCATTAGATGGGGAGAAAAATAGATTATGGAGCAGAAATAATGTACTATTTCCTGTAGTTGTCCTTTAAGGAAGTTCTTTTTCATTACTAAGCTAATTTAACATTAACTGATTTTCCTCCATAGAATGCCTATATATAACCCTTACTATATCACCAGCAATTCTACGTGCAAACATTTCACAAAAATATCAATAGGAATATACAGAGTTTCTCTGGATTTGCTTATCCTACTAACAGTATAATATGGTCAAGCTCTTCTCTGCTCTTTTCATTGTGGTACAGCTTGGCAATTTAGTCATTTGACTATTATTAAGTATAATGATGGGTATCTTTATAGCTTAGCCAAGTATATTCTTATTGGGGATAATGCACCATTTGAAATGGATTTTGTATAAAAAATTAAATTATGCATCTGTTAAGGAGTACTGGATCCTCTTAATCAAGTATCAGACAGGGTCTATACATATATTTTCTATTCCAGTGATAAATATCAAAAATGTAATCCTGCTTCACATTAGTAAATTGTGTTTATTCAGTACTGAGTGCTTATAAATATCCGAGCTTATATTAGACATAGTGGTGCGATATCTATGCCAATTTTAGATAATGTTTTAGAGGGACCTGCATCTGCCTTCCTTATGTTTGTACACTCTGACATGCCACAAGTGGTTAATTAAAACAGAATGAAATTTATATCCTATATTTAAAAGTAGATAGTACTGAATGAAGATTTGCAAGAATTACTTGAGTAGGGAAAAAAGGAGGGTGATTTATATTTTAATTTACTAATAAAGAATTTCTTAATATAGAGGCTTATGATTGGGTCAGCAGTCATAACACGCTGTATATGTGTTCTAAACACAGATGTCAAGAAATTGACCTCGAGAGCTGAGTGAATCAAAGCTCAAGAGTTGAATCTAGACATCCATTTCAAGAACAAATAAAAAGAGTTATGATTGTAGTTCCAATCAGAATTCTTTGTAGTGCTTATGGGTTTTTCTGTTTCATGTACTACCAGTCAGAGATAAAAAAAAAAAAAAAAAAAAAAGATTCGGAATGGGAAGCTTTTTACAGCTTTGAAAGCTATAAAAATCTTAGTGCTGTCATGCAGGCAGAGGGCAGAAGTAAAATGTCCTTCAGAGGAACTAATGGCTTTAAAAACTGCTATACACTTCTATCTCTCATACTTTATGACTAAAAGTGTGCCAAAATGAATTATCTAACAGCTTTTAAAGCTATTTCAGTTTCAACTGCTTTCTGTGGTGGTTGGCACTAGCTACTTTTAGTCTCTAGCATGAAACTAGCAACTTAACAGTACTTCAATGTACTTAATAAATCACAGTGATTATGCTCTGATATTTGGAAAAAGACAAATTAGTTAAGCACTGCTAAAGCATAGGACCCAGTTTTAGCAAATGTTAAACACCCACTACTTAGCTTGTTAAGGTTGAGTCTCGCAGTCAAAATCTGCTAGTACTGGCTAGCAAAGACAGCAAAGATTTGTTTCTCCCTGGTGGCTGTGCTGGTCGTTGATCCCTGACATCCTCATACAAGCTTATTAAGCTGCTAGAATAGCAGGATTTGTGTTTACCTGCATTTTGAAGGATGTTTGAAATCTGTAAACTAAATGTTTGTCATTATGTAGTGACTTCAATCTTCAGTGACTTGCCTGAAAACAATAAATTTTATGATGAATGGACCAAACATATGAGGCAAAAATCTGGACATTCTCCAAAAATTTGGACACTTGAGAGGCATGGAAGGTGAGTGAAAACATAGGAATCTGAATTACACTATCTTTCTAACAATGCTCACCAAGTGCTTTACACCGTTGAAAGCCAACAAAACACTTAGCACTTTTTTCCCTGTAACTAGTAGTACATGGAACAGGTAAAGACCATAACCTTTAATTACGTGTTCTCAACACTGATGCTAAGATTCACATCTCGAGTTTGCTCCTGAGGTGACTTTCTTGTCATCCATGTCTCGAACACATAATAAGCAGGCTATGATCAGCCATGTGCTCATAATCTTCAGTGTTAAGCTTCTTTCTCATAGCAAAAAAGTATTTAACCAGCCAGTCTTTTTGGAGAATTACTAAAGCACTTCATGCATTATAGAGCAGTTCAGACAAAATTTTATATGATATTCACCTTTTTCACAAGAACATTTACTTAATGAGCTATATTTCTACCTGGAATTGGTAACCCTGTGGTATAATGCAGGCAGATCGGGTACATTGGTGGTGGAATTGTCTATATTTATTACAGTTGTAGGAACAAACTGTATTGTGTACTAGTAACTACAGAAATAGAATATTGGTCTGCAGCCATAATATTTAGTTGTTGTTGTTGTTTGTCTTTCGGCTTTTCCCAGTTAGGGGTTGCCACAGCAGAACTCCGGTCTGACAATGACTGGCAGTAGATTTTCACGGTGCCGAGTTGCCAGCTCGATGCCTAACCTTCAACGAAGGCACACCCATTCACGCATGTCTTTTGGAACACCAGTCAACCTGCAGGGAGGACATGCAGACTCCACACAGAAGACACTCCCCGCACTCCAGCCGAGAATCGAATGGGAGAACCACTTGCTGTGAGGCAACAATGCTACCGCTGCACCACCGCCGTATGTTTGGAGAAATGTCAGAAGATGCTACAAATTTATATCTATACAAACTACAAAAAACAAGATATATATCGCTAAAAACAGGAAACCAACGTCTCTACCTGTTTCCTATTATCAGCTTTGAGGTACATTTAAAGTGCTTTCCTAAATAGCAACTGGGGATAATGTTTCTTTTTTCATTTGTTTTTCTCTATGATTTCTCTAAAAAAATGTCCAAGTATAATATATATATATATATATATATATATATATATATATATATATATATACACACTTTATCTGTTATCAGTAATGTAAAATAAATACATTTAATTCATTCATTCATTCATTCATTAAAGGGCACTGGCTGTTGAAAAGATCCCATTTTAATGTTACCTATCACCTGTCTCTCTTCTTTCTCTCAGGCTTGAGGTACTGCCTGTTAGCAGTTCTGTCATGGTGCATCCCATTAGCCTGTCTGTAATCACGTGAACATTTATTTCCTACAGCTCTGGACTCTGCATTTCCCTTTCTGTCTTTCCTTTGTTCCGTCTTTTGTTTGGTCTTTCCTTCCTGCTTTCTCTTCTTACCTTTTTCCTCTTAACTTTTCTTTCTTTCTTTCCTTCTTTATTTCCTTTTTTCTTTGTTTCCCTGTTTTTTTTTACTTTCTTTCTGTCCTCATTGCTATATTTCTTTCCTTTTTTAACTTTTTTCTTTCATTTTTCTTCCTTTTTCCCAGTTTATATCATCCTTTATTGCCTTATTAATTCTTTAATTTTTCTTCCTTTTCCCCAGCTTATATAATCCTTTATTGCCTTATTATTTCTTTCATTTTTCTTCCTTTTTCCCAGTTTATATCATCCTTTATTGCCTTATTATTTCTTTAATTTTTCTTCCTTTTTCCCAGTTTATATCATCCTTTATTGCCTTATTAATTCTTTCATTTTTCTTCCTTTTCCCCAGCTTATATAATCCTTTATTGCCTTATTATTTCTTTCATTTTTCTTCCTTTTTCCAAGTTTATATCATCCTTTATTGCCTTATTAATTCTTTAATTTTTCTTCCTTTTTCCCAGTTTATATCATTCTTTAGTGCCTTATTATTTCTTTCATTTTTCTTCCCTTTTCCCAGTTTATATCATCCTTTATTGCCTTATTATTTCTTTCATTTTTCTTCCTTTTCCCCAGTTTATATTATCCTTTATTGCCTTATTATTTCTTTCATTTTTCTTCCTTTTTCCCAGGTTATATCATCCTTTATTGCCTTATTATTTCTTTCATTTTTCTTCCTTTTTCCCAGGTTATATCATCCTTTATTGCCTTATTATTTCTTTCATTTTTTTCTTTTTTCCTCCTTCTTTCTTTGCGCTTTTCTTCCGTGTTTCCTTCCTTCTTTCCTACCCTCGTTATTAAATGATTCATAGCAGCCATTCTGTGTGTAGTAGTTATAGAGCTGCATGTCAACACACAACCCCGTTTTTTTGGCTAGAAAATAAAGCATCTTTCCTTCTCTCTTGATGTTGTTTTCTTTTTTCTCTCTTAAGTAGATTATTGCATATATTCATTGCATTACAGGTATAGCTCTGCTTGACAACACAACAAAAACAATCCAGTTTTGTGGTATAAAACAAAAAATCATTATCGTGTTCTTTCCTTCTTTTAAAGTGGTTCATAGCACGCATTCAGCGTGTTATAGGTATAGATCTGTTTGACAACACAGATTTGTGGCTAAAGGGAAGTGTGTTTTTGTGCGGTGTGCTGATTTATGAAATAAACAGCAGCATATGGTTGTACTCACCAGCTCAAATGCACACATGAACCAGGTGCTTCTCTTTTTACTCCACATTTCATGCATATCAGAAAAGTGAGAGATTGACACAAGGCATAATGGTTGAGCAGATAAGTTGATCAAAATTCTTTACTCAGCTTATACTCCTGTCCTGGAACTCTTCTCATACCTGCACCATCTGCTTTTCCATCATTTGGTAAAGACTAATAATCCTGCCTTGTATCAGTCAATAACTACCTGTCTTATACTTGCAACATATGTTTCTCCATGACATTAATGTGCCGTTACTTCATTACTCTGTATGAGATTTCTATATTTTCATTACAAAACAGAAAAATATTTTATTATATATTTGGTAGGATACTCAAATGTTTTGTCACGGGGTCTCTTTTTATCTTCTGTATATACTTAAGTTGTTTTGTTTATGGGGATATTTTATTTTATTTTAACTTGCTTTTTATTTTACTTGCTGTGCTCTACTCTTTTGGATCCTCACTGAAAATAAATTTAGCCAACTGTCAATTACAGGTTCATAGGTTCATAGGTAGGTACTAGGCTATCTGCCCAAGGGCATTTATAAGCCTAGTAATCAAAAAACGAAGCACCTTGGACTCACTGAATGTGGCAAACAGCTTTAATAGTCACAGTCCAAACAAAACAGAAAGCACGAGACGACCACAAGAGCAAAATTAACGTTCACAATGTAAATCTCGTTTTCGTCATCAGCTTCATCAGATGCTAAGATGTCTCATTCATCCCCTTTTATATATCCAATAATTAAAATGTAACCAATGAAACTAAAGTTCAAATTAAAACAAGAATGCTTTGGACAGTACTCTACATCATTTACTAACATTGAAATACAACAGTGTAAAAGAAGACATGTTTAAAATCATTTTTAAAACTTTTACACTGTTGTATTTCAATGTTAGTAAATGATGTAAAATACTGTCCAAAGCATTCTTGTTTTAATTTGAACTTCAGTTTCATTAGTTACATTTTAATTATTGGATATATAAAAGGGGATGAATGAGACATCTTAGCATCTGATGAAGCTGATGACGAAAACGAGATTTACATTGTGAACGTTAATTTTGCTCTTGTGGTCGTCTCGTGCTTTCTGTTTTGTTTGGACTGTGACTATTAAAGTTGTGTTTGCCACATTCAGTGAGTCCAAGGTGCTTCGTTTTTTGATTACCAGTTTTACTGGCACCATCCGTTTCTTTTATGGTTCCATTTATAAGCCTAGCCAGAGTGTGTCGGCTTTCACCGCCCCATTGATTAATTAACTGAGCCACTGTCAAGCAGATCCAATGAAGTGATCCCAGGGGTGTATTTTCTGTTACCCATCCACTCGTCAAGGTTTCTCTTGAAGAGTGTTAGTGAGGGGCTCTGCCTATGTAGTTAGGAATTTTGTTCCAAAGCATGGGGGGGGGGGTCTGTGACAGGAATCTATCCCTCCAGCATGCTCTATTTATTGTTGTGGTGAGGTTTAGCTCACTAGAGTGCGTGGCTCGCAGTGACTTGGATTTCTTTAGATGGAGCATGTCCATCAATTCTGAGTTGGACATGGCTTTGTAAGTCAGGCAGAGATCACATCTGAGTAAGCGATGTGCCACTGAGTACAGCCGGAGTTTTTTCAGTCGGGTTGCATAGGACATATGTTTGAGGCCAGTAATCCTCTTGGTAAGGTGCTTTTGTGGTCTTTCCAGCTGTTGGAAGTGTCTTGTGAGGTACATCCCAAATGGGGCATTGTACTCTATGATGGGTCTGATGAGTGATGGGTAGAGGGGCACTATAACCTCTTTATTTCTAGATGCGAACCCCTTAGTAATTAGATGGGCCACAAAGAAGTATTTCCTAACTTCTTTGGCAATATGATTGTCAAAGGAGAGATTACTATCTACCTGGGTCCCCAGATCTCTTATTACCTATTCTTTATTAAGGGGGCTGCCACCTATGTGGTAATTTGTGGGTGTTTTGTTTTCCCAAATGGGATGACTATGCATTTTTTGGCATTTAGCTTGAGGCCATGACTTTGACACCAGGTGTCTGTCTCAGTAAGGCCTTTTTGAAGGATGTCCATGTCAGCCGGAGAGTCAATTATGGCTCCCAGTTTGCAGTCATCGGCGTACTTGGTTAGCCATATACCTCCTGTGTTTGCCTGTACTTCTGAGAAGTATATGCCAAACAGTAGGGGTCCCAGGACCAAGCCTTGTGGGACACCACTTGTGACTGGTTTAGAGTTGGACCTTGAGTCTGCTATTCTTACCATGTGAGTTCTGTCTGTAAGCCAGTTGGCAACCCATCTTGTGATGTAGGGGTTTAGGTTTAGGCTGGTGAGTTTTTCTATAATACCCGAGTGAGGAATGGAGTCGAACGCCTTGGCGAGATCAAGGTAGGCTGTCTGAACCACCTTTCCCTCGTCTATGGCCTTGGTGACTGTCTCGAAGAAGTCAACCAGGTTTAGTAGGCATGATCTGCCCTTAACAAAGCCAAACTGGGTCGGGTCAAGTGTTTGGAAGTTCCCAATGTCTTTGTTAATGAGTTCTATGATGATGCGCTCCATAGCCTTGCAGACCAGGCTAGTCAGGCTTATGGGGGGGCGATAGTTACCAGGGTCAGTTGTGGCCCCTCCTTTGTGGAGCGGAATAACCGTTGCTGTGCACCATTCTATGGGCATGTAGCCTGTGAAGAGTCTGAGGTTGAACAGCATGTTTAGGTGGGGGGGGGGGGTTAGTTCATTCTGTAGTTCATGCAAGACACAGCCTGGGACAGCATCTGGCCCCATTGATGCTGTGTTTTTGACTTTTGAAAGGGCTGTTTTCACCTGTACTTCTATGATTTCCGGGACACTACACTTCTCCGGTATTGTTGTGGGCCCTTTTGAAGGTGAGGGAGAGGTGAAGTTTGCACTGAATCTATCTGCTAGGATGTTGGCAATATCAGTAGGTTCAGTATATTTTGTGCTATTTTGCAGTAGCTCAGAGCATATCTGCGAATTGCCACTTAGATTCTTGACATAGCTAAAGAAGGCTTTGTGGTTATCTTTCAAATCCTTGGCTATTTTTTTTTCGAAGTTAGCCTTGGATGATCTTATGAGGGACTTTAGTTTCTTACTGATACTGATCAGGGATGTCTTTCCTTCTTGGGATTTGCTTTTTTCTGAACTAGTTTCCTCCTTTTGTTGTATAACCTGTTTATGGCAGGGGTCCACCAGACTGGTTTCCTTCTCTTAGGGGAGTGAGTCTTGGTTTTGCTAGGGATAGCATGATCCATGCATCCTTGTAGGTACTCAAAGAGTGCAATTGTAAAGGATTCAGCATCTTGGGCAGTGTTATCCTTTAGCATGGGGGCTGTGAAACTTACCACCTCTGCCTTAAGTAAGGTGAAGTTTGCTTCAGAAATGTTTTTCACTGTGGTTTCCTTGGTTGGGGGTGGTGGTGGGGTGTGAACATCCAGGGTGATTAGTTTATGGTCGACCTCCGGTACGGAATACCTGTCGCCCATGTTGGTGATGACCAGGTCCAATATGTTGTGGCCTCTGGTAGGGGAGTTTACCAGATGATCCATGGCATTTGAGTTGATAAATTCCAGGAAATGCTGAGCCTGGGAGTTTGTACTCAAGTAGTTTTCCCAGTTAATGGTAAGATAATTGAAATCACCCAATATCAGGGTGTTCAGTAGGACCTTCATGTTTTCCAGTGTCTCCAGAAAGGTGGAGTGGTGGTCCTGGGTCATGGAGGGTGATCTGCAGCAGGCCACAATTTACATTGCAGATTTGCCCGATGTTAGTTGCACATTGATGATCTTAGAGGTATCATGCTGTGCCACTAACCTGGAGGTGTGGGTATCCTTGATGAATATGGATACACCCCCTCCTTTTGTGTTTTGGTCCGTGTTCTGTGGCCAAAATGTGTGGTATGAGTTGTAGTCCAGTAGTGCTGGAGTGCTCTCTGGAACCTTGAACCAGGTTTCAGTTACTGCACAGATGTCGACGTTCTCCATACTTAGGAGTGCTTTGAGCGCATGCATTTTGATATTTAAACTCCTGGCGTTGAGAAGCATAACCCTCATTTTTTTACTTGTGCTGTTTACGGAGGTGGGTTTGAATTTTGAGCCTTGCCTAAAAAAGGCACCAAGGGGGCAGCAAGAGCCTTGGCCAGTATTCGAAAGCCAAGGGGTGACAGGTGCAAGCCGTCTCTTGCAAAGCAACGTGGCTTATCGAGCATGTCATCCCAGGACAAAGACAAATAGCAAATAAATAAATAAATACATAAATAAATAAATAAAAACATCATGTACAGACTACCCTTCTGACATATGACTGGAATACTTTTTTTTGTACCAGCTTTATAAAATCCTTGTAAACCACCAAAGCTCTCTAGGACTAAGAGGAAGAGGGAGACAGCTACCCTGAACTTGTGACATACAGACTCGTGAGTTGTTCTGCACTTACATATCTGCGTTTAATGTCTTTTGAAAATTCAACATAGGCTTCACTAATTATTTTAATTAAGAAATAGCTAAGAAAAGGTTACACTATTGACAGAAGTTTTCTTTCTTTTAATATATTCATTCAAGGTAATTATTTTTATTATATTTATCTGCAGATTTAAATTAACAGTACTGCTTAACTCATTCTTTCTTAGGTAAACTATTATTTATTAATTTTTAAAAACTTGTGGCTGATTAGTGATTTATTAATTGATAAGAGGTATTGTAAAATGGTGCCAAATGGATGCAATCTATCTATAACTGGTCAGTCTTCTATATACCAAATCAGTAACTGGGAGGTCCCCACTCTGGTAGTCTGTGGTGGTAGCAATTTACCACCTTAGGCCAAGACAGATGGCTGCAGTGTTAGAGAATATTACCAATCTTCCATGGAAGTTAGTGTGTGTGTGTGTGTGTGTGTGTGTGTGTGTGTGTGTGTGTGTGTGTGTGTGTGTGTGTGTGTGTGTGTGTGTGTGTGTGTGTGTGTGTGTGTGTGTGTGTGTGTGTGTGTGTGTGTGTGTGTGTGAGAGCGAGTTTATTCACAGTACAGTCACTGTAGGAAAGATAGCACTGGAAGGCACTGAAACAGAGAGGGAGAGTTATTGGTGTGAAAAAGGTTGAAGAATCTGCACAGTGGAGGTTTTTGGTGTGAAGCTTATTCATGGCTATAGATGGTGTAAGGCCCATACCAATTGCAACAATGCTTATTTTATCCATGCTCTTGTGATCAAACTGCACTTAATGATTTTTTTTTAGTGATTCATATTTGAGTGCCTCTTTTCACTTTAATCTGTGTAGCACCAGTGGTGTGAGTTAAGAGATCATACCACTGGTGGCCATGAAATGTTAGCCCTAGATAATTTATTTGTGTGCAGTGTAGAAGATTCAAGCAATGTAGCCCCTCCTCAGCAGACCTCACAGTTGGTTGTCAGTGGTGGGATTGAAACCCACCAAATGTCTGTCACTGACTGGGGTCTTCACAACTACAATAAGTGTTTTGCAGAAGTCAGATCTACTGCACCCAGAAACTTTCTGTTGTCATACTTATTAACTTCACATTACACAAGCATAAAGAAAGAGAAAGTGTCTCCCCTTCTTCCTTCTTGCACAATCTGTAAGTTGGCAAGTAAATGGAGAAGTAGTACTGCTTTATCAAAAAAAAATCACTTAAGGTGCCAGTGAACATAAACCAACTAAAAACAGAAATAGTTCACTTTACAACAAAGGACCCAAAGCTGTAGTAGCGTAAAAAATGTTTTAATCTCCACTTTTGTACAAACACTTCATCAGAAAAATCTGATCAAACAATACAACTGGTTTATATATATTAATCAATTAACCATAGTTAAAAACAATCAACAATTTTAACCCTTTAATTTCCTTCTTGCTAAAAAACATTTTATGAATGAACATGTTAACATAATTTTTTTTTTAGCAAGAAGGAAACTAAAGGGTTAAAATTGTTGATTGTTTTTAACTATGGTTAATTGATTAATATATATATATATATATATATATATATATATATATATATATAAACCAGTTGTATTGTTTGATCAGATTTTTCTGATGAAGTGTTTGTACGAAAGCGGAGAGTAAAACATTTTTCACGCTAATACAGCTTGGGGTCCTTTGTTGTAAAGTGAACTATTTCTGTTTTTAGTGCTGCTTTATGTTTGGGACTTGTAAACTTTGGCAGCATTTGGCAAGAAGGGCATTCAGTGTCCACGATCAAGTGTTTTTTCCCCAATAAAATAGTACTTATACTCTAAAATCTGCAGTCTCAATTTTTCTATTGAGAAAGATCTGAGCAGACACTCAGGCAATCAGTGAAGCTAGAGCACATTCTTGCTTTTTCCAAAGAAAAGGATTTCACTTCAGTTTAACAAAGTCATTCCTGCAAGCAGGGATACATCTTGGGACACCTTTCATGGCCAAAATTGCATCTCTGAGATTAAAACAGGAAAACATGAAGATTTCTAGGAATGTATCACTGTGGAGTACAAACAACAGGATGTGAGCAGGTGCAGGGATGGGCTCCTCGGCTATAAATTGCACATGATTGTCAGACGTTTCTGGTAAGAAATATGTGGGAACCTCTTCATTACTCAGGGAATCTTCTGCATCTTTTTCATGTTTCCAGACTGATCCAGTCCCTGGGAATGCAACTCTTATGATCTACATGATGCCTCGCAGACGATCCATTATTCACTGATCCAGTCCCTGGGAATGTAACTCTTATGATCTACATGATGCCTCGCAGACAATCCATTATTCACTGATCCAGTCCCTGGGAATGTAACTCTTATGATCTACATGATGCCTCACAGACGATCCATTATTCACTGATCCAGTCCCTGGGAATGTAACTCTTATGATCTACATGATGCCTCACAGACGATCCATTATTCACTGATCCAGTCCCTGGGAATGTAACTCTTATGATCTACATGATGCCTCGCAGACGATCCATTATTCACTGATCCAGTCCCTGGGAATGTAACTCTTATGATCTACATGATGCCTCGCAGACGATCCATTATTCACTGATCCAGTCCCTGGGAATGTAACTCTTATGATCTACATGATGCCTCGCAGACGATCCATTATTCACTGATCCAGTCCCTGGGAATGTAACTCTTATGATCTACATGATGCCTCACAGACGATCCATTATTCACTGATCCAGTCCCTGGGAATGTAACTCTTATGATCTACATGATGCCTCACAGACGATCCATTATTCACTGATCCAGTCCCTGGGAATGTAACTCTTATCATCTACATGATGCCTCGCAGACGATCCATTATTCACTGATCCAGTCCCTGGGAATGTAACTCTTATGATCTACATGATGCCTCGCAGACGATCCATTATTCCTAACAGTATAAGACAAATCCTGGACAACTCTTGCTTATTTCACTAACAAAAGAATGCAGTACACATTTATATTTTGCTTGGCACTCACCCTACATCTTTATTCCTTTTGAGCCATGCAAGGCCATTATACGTTGTATCTGTTTTGTTTTGGATATTCCAAGCTGCTGCTGATGCATTACTTTGGAGGAGTAAATTAATTTAACTATAGCATATTCAATAAACCAGACTGAGTTTTTTTCAAGCTTTATGGAGGAAAATATATTATACCACATATATGTAGGGGTAGGTAGGTAGGATTTGAAATCTACCTCCGCTAACAAAAGAATGCAGTGAATCTTTATATTGTATTGTATCATGAGCAAGAGTATATAATTTATATTCATAATGTGCAACTCAGAAGTTGAAATCACATATTCTTCAAGTCTCAACTTTCTTCTCATGAAACTTAATTCATTATCTTTAGTCCATTATGTCAATATGCTCATACCTTTGGCACTTGCTGTTCCTGTCTGTTAGTTATTCATCATTTTACTTTGGATCTGAAAAAACTTTTATGAGCCAAAATTGAAATGTATAACATCACTGTAGCTGTGTCATTGGAAGAATACTGAAAACATGTAAATGCATACAGTACATGCACCTTAAAATCCATTTCTCATTCATGTTTAAACAAAGCCATTTGCCGAATAGAAACACTCAGTTCTTTATGTATTATGCAGTTATACAAACAGAATAAAATACATACATTATTTAGTTTACCACTGTAACACATTTTGATACTATAGATTGACCTCACAGAGGAACTGTATCTAGAGCGTCACAGTATGTACCCATTTTGGTAATTAAGACTAATTATCTGTAATAGTGCAGCATACATTTTAGCACAATTAATGTAAGCCAGCTTTTCAAAACATACTCATGAACCTGCAATAAGACTGCAGTCTAGCATTTGTTTAGCATGCACTGATGGATGCATTGTCAGTGACATCTAACTTCAATACCAAATCAGGTTTAGACAATTCAGAAGGCATTTCTCTCTCCAGTGCATTATCATCAGCATGATACTATGTTGGACAGATAGTTTAGTGCTATGTTCTTCTGAGTCTCTTTGTGATACACATTTTCTGTTAGATACATTCATTAGCAGTTTGTGATCTTTGTGTACAGTACAAACATTTTTTGATTTGAAGTTATAGTTAATCCGTTCTTATTCAGCTGTGATTACTCTTTATTAGATGTGTATGAGACATAAAAGCTATAAGGCATTCTGTACAAAAGCCGAGCTCTTGTGTCATAGGGTGAAGAGGGTTCACACTCAAAAGTTCACTAGTAGGTGAGCACATCAGCAGACTGTACCAACATGTTCAGATGGTGAAATGCTGTTTCCTGTTTCCTTCTGTATGCCATAAGTTAAGCAACACATTTGTCATTTCTGCATTTAGTAAGAAGCTGCAGCTATAATAAATAAATAAGCACATTTGCTCATTTGCTTTCAGCTAAGTAATCTTTGTAGTAGCTGGAAAATCCATAATGTCTTTTACTTACATTTCTAGAGTACACAGACAATGTACATCTACTATACGTCTCAAGTATCTATTTGTTGCAAATGCACATGGAAGTATACACAATTACTCGCACACACTTGTTTCTTTTGTAAGACATAAAGCCTACAGACACACACACACACACACACACACACACACACACACACACACACACACACACACACACACACACACACCTTGTTTCTTTTGTATGCTCCAGTCATGCCAATGCTTGTAAAAGGATCTGTAAATGCTCCTGTTGTATTGCGTCAGTAACTGGCACATCATGCAAATTAAGAGAGACATGTTGCATACCTTGCAACAAATCTTGCATAGTCCTCTGAAATATATTGCTGCAGACAACTCCTCAAAAGGCAGTGGCTGCATGTAAACATTCCTTTATGGTGCATTAATACTCAAGTGTTTCTTGGAGTGACCATCCAGAGCCATATATTGACATGCAAGGCTTATGTTTAGTTTTGAAAACTTTTTGCTCCACACTATCAATTAAATTAAGTTTTGCACTTATGGTAAGGGATGCTTGACTAACATTTAATTTATAATATCTGCACAAAATAACAGTTCTATCATATTTCAGTATTTGTAGCACAGCAGCATCTGATTCTGAATATTTCAAAGGAGTTTGAATTTTTCTTTCAAAACTTAAAATTTTACCAAAAAAAAATATTTCCCCTTCTGTTTAGTAGCTATTTCACAAAGAACTAAACTGCTGCTGAAGAAGACATTTACCGGAAAAAACATGGGATCTGTGGTCCCTTTTAACAAAAACAGTTTTTTAAACCATGCTTCAAGCACTTTGCTAGTCTCCTTTTCAGAATAGATGTGCTTTATTTCTCCCCAGTTTAAGTGAGTTTTGTTTAGTTTGCTTTTTTCACTAAACTTGGTTTCTTACATTCCACTGCTAACTAAGGCAATGTTTGATGATGATCTTGTAAGTAATTTTAACATTAACAGTACTAATATTTTATACATTTCAGTACAGTATCACGCAGTTGCAAAAGTATGTTACTTCTCTGAATTACAGTTCACTCATTATAGAGACCCTGCTCACATTATCATCCTCAGTGCTCAAAGGCTTCTGTTGTAGTTTAGTTCTGACCAGGAAAAGTGTATATAAAGGCCCTTTCTTACTTCATAATGGAAATGTTTTCTTTGCATTCTTTGTGTTTCTTTCATTAGCACCAACATCCATTTACTAAGCAAAAAGTATTAAGCTTTCTTTCATGACTTTCAGCATATTTTTAATGCTTCTTTTTCTTTGCTCTTTCTATGTATCCCATTTTACCACAGACATGGCATTAGTCTCTAGGCACTGCTGTTTTTCAAAATACTAGTAGCATTATGTTTGCTGCCTTCCTCAAATTTGGGTACATAACCTTTATTTTTCTGTTCATGTACACTGTTACATGTCACTTTGGCCTCTATTATTTATAAATCTTGTACATTTTTGTTTGCTAATTACAGTTCTAAAGGAATAGATGAGACGTATGTGACTTTCAAATTAGTTTTTCAGAACAGCCTCCTCAGTAAAGTTATTTATTTTTCCCCACATAATTTCGCCTCACAAAATTTGTCGCAAAGTTTTTGTACAGTTACAGTCCTACACTGTTTTCAACTCAGCCATGGATGCAGTACATTTTCTTGCACATTAATTAAATGTGATTATACAATTCCTCCCCTAAAACGTGCACGCTGATTGGCTAGCCAAACCAGCGTGCCCGTTGTAAATCCCTCAATATACTAACGGAAAAAGGTCCGGTCGCCCGGACTTTTTCCGTTAGTATAAAACACTGTCTCGCTATGTTAAAAGAGTTTAACATAGCGACACAGGTTTAAAAAAAGCAACGGAGATCTCCGTTGCTTTTTTTAAAGCTGTCTCGCTATGTTAAACTCCTTTAACATAGCAACACAGTGTGTAAAGCACGAGATCTTGCGATCTCCGTTGCTTTTTTTTTTAAAGCTGTCTTGCTATATTAATTGGGTTTAACATAGCGAGACAGCTTTAAAATAAGCAACGGAGATATCCGTTGCTTATTTTAAAGCTGTCTCGCTATGCTAAACCCATTTAACATAGCGAGACAGTTTTTTTTAAAAAAAAAAAAGCAACGGAGATCGCAAGATCTCTGTTACTGTTCACTATGTTAAATGGGTTTAACATGGCGAGACAGCTTACAATAAGCAACGGAGATCTCCGTTGCTTATTTTAAAGCTGTCTCGCTATGTTAAACCCATTTAACATAGCGAAACAGTAAAAAAAAAGCAACGGAGATCTTACGTTCTCCGTTGCTTTTGCCCACAGCTCTGATGTACTGCGTAGGCATGCGCAGTACATCAGAATTGCCGCAGAATACCAGACAGCTGCGGAAGGGCAGTAAAGAGGCATTATACAATGCCATTATTTAAGAAAAGTAATTATTTCCTTTCTTAAATAATGTCATTGTATAATAGCAATAACCCACTTCTGGGTGTGGGTAATGCTGGATTTACCCACGGTTGGCGTGGTTTGGTCCCGAGGGCGAAGCCCACCCAGGCGTGGGTTATTGCAATATTATTTCTATTTCTACTATTTTAGTTAAATATGTTTTAAAAAGTTTTCCAGTTGCACATAGTTTACTTTAGCACTGGCTTTCTTAGGATTCAGAACATTTCCATTGACTTCAGCTTTGCACACAGAGAAACACACACATACACTCATTCACACCCCTCACACAGACACACACAGAGAGATACATAAACAGAAATGCATATAGTTTACTTTTGTACTGGCTTTCTTAGGATTCAGAACATTTCCATTGACTTCAGCTTGTCTTCAGCTTTGCACACAGAGAAACACACACATACAATCATTCACACTCCTCACACAGACACATAAAGAGAGATACATAAACAGAAACGTGCGCACACACACTTATGAAAACAATCATTTTCCTGCCTACATTACTAAACATATGGGAAACAGAAACTGTTCCAGTATTTTATATTATTATCCCTTATTTGGATTTTCACATCAAATATAGACAGAATACCTGCATTAAATATAGTCAGACTACCTGCAATTTCCATGCTTTTCTTTTTTTCCTGCTCCTTAAATGTTCTTACAAGTTGTGGAATTATGATAGTGTTTTAGAAACGTCATTGCTAAACCAACACGTTATAGCTTTGAAAGAAAGTCAAACACCATTAAGAGTTCAAAAGTTTTTACAGATAAAACTGTCTTTCGGCTTTTCCCGGTTAGGGGTCGTTACAGCAGAACTCAGGTTGCTAATGATTGGCAGTGAATTTTTACGGTGTCGAGTTGCCAGCTTGGCGCCCAACCTTCAAGGATGGCACACCCACACACGCATGCATCTACCTGCATGTCTTTAAATTCATTCGTCCGTGGGGAGGACATGCAGACTCCACACAGAAAGTGCTCCAGCCGAGAGAATGCTAACCGATGTACCACCGCGGGCTCAAATGTTTTTACATCTAATCTATATACTTTTGTAACAGCAGCACAAACAGCCAAACAATAAAAACAATATCAATAAACATAACTGGATGAAGTCAGGTTTGAATTGCTTATACAGCCTCTAACTCTACCATTTAGTGCCATAGCATATTAATGCACAAGATATAAATATAAAAATTATTTGACTAAGATCTGAGCAATGGTAACAATCATGTTCATAATAAGGAAAGAAGACAAAAACAGGTTCTGAATTTTGGTGAACTTACTGAGTTTTGTTGCCTGATTCTGTTTTGACCACCTATAGGTTCATAGGTTCATAGGTTGGTACTAGGCTATCGGCCCTAGGGCCTATGCAAGCCTAGCCATAACAATTCCCTGGATATTTCTTCCCATAATATTTACTTCTCCAGGCCCCTGTCTAGCAGGGCAACTGACATGATCCCCGGGGTGAATTTCCTATCTCCCATCCAATCATCAAGGTTCCTTTTGAAGAGGGCCAATGAGGCGCTCTGCTTGATATGTATGGGCAGTCTATTCCAGAGTATGGGGAGTCTCTGGGTCAGGAATCTATCCCTCCAGCATGTTTTGTTCATTGTGATGACAAGGTTTAGATCCCTGGAGCGTGTGGCTCTGAGGGATTGGGATTTCTTTAAGTGGATCATGTCCAACAGCTCAGGGTTTGACATGGCCCTGTATGTTAAGCAGAGATCGCCTCTGAGCAGACGATATGCCACAGAGTATAGCTGGAGTTTTTTTAGACGGTCAGTATATGGCATCTGCTTTAGGCCTATGATTCTTTTAGTGAGGTATTTCTGTGGCCTTTCAAGCTGTTGCAGATGTCTTGTGAGGTACATACCAAACGGGGCATTATACTCTATAATGGGTCTAATGAGGGATGAGTACAGTGGGACAATGACCTCCTTTTTTCTGGATGAAAAGCACTTAGTGATGAGGTGTGCCACATAGAAGGATTTCCTGACTGTTGTGGCAATGTGGTTATCGAAAATGAGACCACTGTCCACCTGTGTCCCTAAGTCTCTCATCACACTTTCTATGTTTAGTGTCCTGCCACCCATGTGGTAATTCATGGGTACATGTTTTTTTCCAAAGGGGATAACTATACATTTCTTGGCATTAAGCTTGAGCCCATGGCTCTGGCACCAGGCATCTGTTTCTGTAAGGCCCTTTTGTAGAATATCCACATCATTTGGGGATTCAATAATGGCTCCCAGTTTGCAGTCATCTGCAAACTTTGTTAGCCAGAGTCCCTTAGTGTTGGCCTGTACTTCAGAGAAATAGATGCCAAACAAGAGTGGTCCCAGGACTGAACCCTGAGGTACTCCACTTGTCACTTGTCTGGAGCTGGATTTAGAGTCGGCTACTTTTACTGTCTGGGTTCTGTCAGTAAGCCAGTTAGCAACCCATCGAGTGATGTAGGGATTTATGCCCAGCTTAGTAAGTTTATCTATGATTCCAGAGTGGTGGATGGTTGTCGAAGGCCTTGGCGAGGTCCAGATAAGCTGTGTGGACCACCTTACCCTCGTCCACAGCTCCGGAGACTGATTCGAAGAAGTCAGTCAGATTCAGGAGATAGGATCGACCCTTCACAAATGCAAACTGGGTGGGGTCCAGTGTTTGAAGGTTGCCAATGTCTTTGTTTATAAGTTCCATGATAATGTGTTCCATGCCCTTGCAGATCAGGCTTGTCAGACTGATGGGACAGTAGTTCCTGGGATCCAAGGTGGATCCTCCCTTGTGGAGCGGGATAATTGTAGCTGTGCTCCACTCAGTGGGCACGAAGCCTGAGGTGAGGCTATGATTAAACATGACACTTAGGTGAGGTGCCAGTTCATTTTGTAGTTCATGTAGTACACAGTCTGGGATGTCATCTGGTCCCACGGATGCTGTATTCTTAGCTTTGGAGAGTGTGGTTTCTACCTGTGTGGCCGTGATTATCGGAATTTGGCAATCTTTTGGTATTGAGATGGGCCCTTTAGGGGCTGAGAGGGGGGTGAATTTGGCACTAAATCGATCTGCCAGGATGTTGGCAATATCCTTGGGATCAGTATATTTAATGCCATTCTGTTGTAACTCAGAGCAGATCTGAGCATTGCCATTTAGATTCTTGACATAACTATAGAATGCCTTGTGGTTGTCTTTGGAATCTTTGGCAATTTTATTTTCGTAACTAGCTTTTGAGGATTTTATGAGGGGATCTCAGCTTCTTACTGAGGCTGGTGAGGGAGTTTTTTGCATCCTGGGATTTTCCTCTTTTTTTCCACAGTTTCTTCCTTCTGTTGTATAGTTTTTTTATAGCAGGGGACCACCAGATTGTCTTCCTTTTTTTGGAGAAGAGCATCTTGGTTCTATTTCGGATGGCACGATTCATGCATGAGTGGATGTGCTCGTACAGTGCCTTAGTGTAGGATTCTGCAGTCGAACTTCCAGATCCTGTCTGCGTGGGTGTTGTGAAGATTGTCACTTCTGACTTCAGTAGCTTGAAGTTGGCTTTGGAGAAGTTTTTTAAGGAAGTTTCCTTACTGGGGGGTGGGGGTGGGATGTGGATGTCAAAGGTGATTTGCTTATGGTCAGACCTGACCAATGAGGGGGTGACCACTGGTATAGAGCATCTATCTCCCATGTTGGTAATGACCAGGTCTAGGATATTGGAGCCCCTGGTGGGACAATGGTTTAGTTGATCCAGGGCGTTGGAATTTATGAATTCCAAGAACCGTTGGGAAAAGGAGTTGGTACCTCAGTAGTTTTCCCAATTAATGCCAGGGTAGTTGAAATCACCCAGTATTAGGGTGTTTGGTTATATCTTAATATTTTCCAGTATGTTTAGAAAGGTGTAGTGAGAATCTTGGGGCATGGTTGGGGATCTGTAGCAAGCTACAATTTGGATTGCAGTCTTACCTAGTGTTAGTTGCACCTGGAGAATTTCAGATGCATTGTGTTAGGCAACTAGCCTGGTGGTGTGAATATCCTTGGTGAATATGGACACTCCTCCACCTTTAGTGTTTTGGTCCTGGTTTTGTCTCTGCCTATCTTCCCAGCTGCTTAGCTCACCCATTTAGTCTATAGAAGCAGGGCAGCCATGGCACATTCATTCTCTGGGGTGAGAGCAGAGTAATATAGTATTGGGAGCGGTTATCTGCATGGCAGGGAGTCTCCCCATACTTAATTCCTCTCTGCCATCTTGCAGACTCCACAACTGCCATTTGTAGATGATGCATGCATGCTAACACATACACCAACCCAATTTGTAAGCATATATCTCAGCTTCATTGCTCAAGAATCTAGGAACAAGGTTAAAAATAATAGGGGAGAACAAAGGCTCCAAATTAAGACCATTTAAATATTAATCTAATTCACTTAAAAATTGAAAAGATTTTTGCATCAACATGCATTTGACTGATTGCAATCCTCAGTGATTTACTGGAAAATCAAACATTTTATAAGGAGCAGGGCAGAAATATGAGGCAAAATCAGAGATAGTTGACAGTTATTCTTGTAAGTAGCACACTATTGCAGTGTAGGTTTGCTATTCTCATTGTTGTGGGCAATACACCTGCACTCCTGTCATAAATCTTGCATGACTCAACTTTCAGAGCAAAGATGCTTAAAGGAGATTTTTCTCATCAGATGGAAGTGCTCTGTGTTGAAATAACAGCAAATGGAGAAAATCTGGTAGAATATTGTTGATATGGACTATAGATTGCAACTGCTCTTCAGTATGTAATTTGACTGATGTTTGAACCCATGTCTGTTAGCAAGCAGAGACTAAACACTTTATTCCTTGTAGAAAAGTAAAAGTTTTGAGAGGGAGCATTGGATTATACAACAAGAAGGCCATGCTTTAATTTTATTAGGCTAAAAAGGATTTCATTTATTTATTCTTTGTTGACTGGGTTAGTCCCATTAGGCTAATAGCCTCTTGCATGGGAGACTTAAGGTGGTAGTTATATTATTAGTGGTAATTTAGCCAGGGTACTGAGGAACTTGCACTACACTTTTTGAGAGGTGCCATGGGATCTTTTACATCCATCTAAGCTACCACCACCTCAGGAAGATGGGGCCTCAGTTTAACATCTCATCCAAAGGATGACACATTCAGGAGTGCAGCACCTGTCTTACACTGCACTGCAGTTTAAACAATCTACGCACCTGGTCTGGGAATAAAACCCACAGCTTTCTGCACCAAAGGTGAATGTGCTACCTATTGCTCCACTGATACCACATAACTGATATCAACAGTCAAATTAAAAATACATCAGTAGACTTATATTTTGCCAGTTAAGAAAAACTGATTTGGGGGCAAAGGTCATAGTAATATCAAAGGACATTGGATCCTGAACAACAAGATGTCTTAATCATCATGCCTTAGGAGGGGTTTAGCATGAAGGACATTGAGAAAGTGGATCTGCTGGGTAAATACATGTGAAGTACATAGTATAATGTCATATACAACCATCAATAACATAACAGCTAACAACCTAATTATTTATTGAAGTCTTTGTATCTACCTTCTGCTTGTACAATGATATCGAATGTGTTACTGATGACTTCATCACATATGAGAACGGAACTTGTTTTAGCACTGGGAACAACTACATTTTCTTGACACAACACCTCCTTAGCATAAATACTACAGACATGGATTAGATCCATGAGGAGCTAATGCTAGTACACACTATTGTACCCCTGCTTAAGACTCGCACATGTGCAGTCTTAGAACAACGACTTACACAGAAAGCCTTTGTAAGCACATATCTCAGCTTCTTTGCTCAAGAATCTGGGAACAAGGCCAAAATTAATAGGGGAGCAGAAACACCAAAAATTAAGACAATTTTTAAATATTAGTCTAAGTCACTTAAAAATGTAAAAGAACAGCAGATTTTGCATCGATATGCATTTTCTGAACAATAAATCTGAAACTAATCTATGGCATGATTGACTGACTGCAATCCTCAGTGATTTAAGTCACTCAGTCTGCAAAGTTCTACCCTCATTTTAAAACACAGAACCATCCCAGTGATCCAGATCCCTTGTTTTATTTTTATTTATATGTTAGCCGATTATACTCCCTGGACACAAGGCAGGGATAACCAAGGAACGCTGTCTAAGTGATTTGCTGTGAGTCCTATAGATTGTAACTGGAAAATGAGGGAATCAAACCGAGCACAACAGAATGATACTCATTATCAGTGCATAGCAATTTCTGACTGAACTAAACAAGACCATCATTTCCCATTCACATTTAGGCATGTTGTATCAAGTATAGAAAATTGTGACCTTTTTTGATGGGGGTCTGTGATTTAGTTAACACTTTTCAGCTATATATCATTTCTTATTGGAAAACAGGATTTTATTTATTTTTATTATTTATTTGTCATTTGTTAACCGGCTTAGTCCAGCTGAGCTAAAGACCCTTTTTCAGTGGAGACCAGAGGAGAAAAGCTCCAGACAAAATAAACAGGACAAGACATTAATATGCATACATTCAATAATCACCAGTATATTATACATTTTAATGCAAGAGAAATTAGATAATTATATCACTGCTGGTTAGGTGTATACTGTCAATCAGTTTAGGTAATTTTTCCTATGCCTTACCTTCAAAACCGCAAGTGAAGGTGAAAACTTGAGTAGTTCTTCTAGCACCTCATTGTGACCTTTACTGGCAGCTTTATAAGTTGGCGTGGAGCCATCCTTAAGACAAAAAATACAAACTTAGTGAAATTAATTAAAAGTGATAAATGTTTATCTAAGAAGAATAAATGACTATACCTTTCTGTACATTCAGACAGATGATTAAAGGACATCATGCTTACTTTCAGAATTAATAGCTATTAGGCCAGATTCATTAACACCTATCCAAGTGTACACCATTCCGAGTGAATAGACAACACAAGAATAACTCCCACCTTCTTCCTCCAAATTTTAGTTTTCTTACTGATTTTCTTGCAACTTTAAATATAGAGGGGGATACATAAAGGTTACCACAATATGTAGACTGGGTGGTGACGGTGGCGATGGTGGTGCAGCGGTAAGCATTGTCACCTCACAGCAAGAGGTTCTCCGGTTCGATTCTCGGCTGGGGTGCTTTCTGTGTGGAGTCTTCATGTTTTCCCTATGGTCGCGTGGGTTTCCTCCGGGTGCTCCGGTTTCCTCCCACATCCCAAAGACATGCAATAGGTGGACTGGATTCTTTAAATTGGCCCTAGGTGTGAGTGTGTGCATGTGTGCCTTCTGTGAAAGGTTGGGCACCGGGCTGGCAACTCGACACTGTAAAATTCCACTGCCAATCATGAGCGGACAGATGATCCGCTGTGGCGACCCCTAACCGGGAAAAGCCGAAAGAAGAAGAAGACCACAATATGTAGACTACAGCTATACTTAGTGTAATCTTTCTGAGTGAATAGACAGCATAAAAATGTGGTAGGGATGTTCTTGAATACCTTTCTGTACATTCAGATCATGTAGGGCTTCATGAATCCATCCCATTGCTTACCCCTTATAAAACAGTAGAATTAAGGCAAGCAAGTGTTGCAAGAAAACAGAATTCTTTAGACTGTATTTGATAGACATAAACAGCTTGAAAGTCATCTGACAGTGGAGTATGTGCTTACATCACATTTACACAAACAACTTGTTTCCTGTAGTCAAGGCCAATCGGTTTTGTATTTAGACTGACATGTTGGGTTTCATAGTACTATAGTGAAATCTATTCAGTCACCTCATGTGTCTGAAATGGACTGTCTTTCTTAGATTAGTTCTGGCATGTATTGTGAAGTGAAAGGTTACTACTATAAAACTGTTTAGCTTGTGCAATAGTGTACTGCCAGTTATCTATATACAACTACAGTTATTGTCAAAGCTGTGCCCACAATAATCTAGCCACACCCAAAGTTATCTTCATCTATTTCATTGCTTCCTGTACCTCCTTGTTTTGAAATTACCAGACACTACTCTAAATTTGAGTAGCTCTCATTTTTTTAAGTAAGCAATTATGTACCTTGTCAGCCACTCCATTATACCAGAGCTTAGGTTATATATCGGTTTGGATGAAACAGAAGAGAAAGTGAGATATCTGGGAATGTGCGCTGAGAATAAGTTGGGGCTTAGGCATTAATTAAGAAAACTACATATGATGGATATAGACATATAATAATATAATACATTACTTTAAAATGCATTAATTCATTCTGCGATACCTATATCATCCTCTGGGACAGATAAAACCTATTTCAGTAAGCAAAAGCCCTAAGGCAGAGAATCAGTCCTGATTGAATGTGATACCGGTCTATCACAAAACACACACACACACACACACACACACACACACACACACACACACACACACACACACACACACACACACACACACACACAGACACACACAATGGCAATTTAGAGGACTGTCAATTCACCTGTTATCATGTCTTTGATATGTGGAAAGAAACTGGAGCTTCCACAAACCCTTTCCTTTTTGGGCACAGGGAGGGCATCCAGAAAGCAGTCTGGAAGCAGCAAGACTGCCAACCACTGTACCAGTCTGCCACCCCTTCAAAAAACACATTAGTTCTCACTAATCTACAATACCAATGCAAAACAGTGTAGCAGTTACATTTGTCAGTATACTACTGCCTATAGACAACAGCTAGATAGAATTCTGTGATGCCTCATGGTGTACATTTCTCCCATTAAGGATTACAGGTCACTCTGTGCAAATGTATATTGCATCTTTTAGCAGCTCCTCAGCGGTATTTTATACCTTTGATGTAGGATTAACTGTAATTATGTGATTAGCTGTCTGCCCTTAAAACTTTATTTATCCAAATGAGGCAAGTTTTACTAACTTTGTTCTGTAAATAACATTAAGAGAACAAATAAGAGGAATCACTTTGAACACTGTTTTTGTCTGGATAACGAAACAAACTTCCATATTATAGATGATTAATTTGGACACTGCATGTATAAAAAGTTGTAGGGCTGAACTCAAACTCTTCAATGGCCTTGGGTCTTGACTTTAAAGGCTGCCCAATAAATTTGTACCATGCATGCATAAGAACACATTTAAATAGTGCTACTGTTGTTTAGATGTTTCTTTGCACCTCAGTTTTCCCATGTACTTGAGGACGTTTGGGATGTGAAGTATAAATGGACCCTGTTCAAGAGCTTGAAAGTGAGGGGGCAGCAAAGAGCTGTGGTCAAAAGGTACTTGTCATGGTGAGAGAAGCTATCAGGTTAAAAAGCAAGTCCTTTCATTCAGTGCTAGTGGGGTTTGTCTCTAAATTTGACTGATAGGCTCCAACAAATCAGGAAAGCAGCTTCTGTCACTACAGCAGTGACCAAAGCACAACTACAAGTTTTGGAAAAGAAAATTCTTTGAGCTACAGAGAATGACTTTTGGCAGCTTCAGAGAGGTTCTGGCAAACTGTCCAGTGTCTCAGAAGGAAGAGGTGGAGTATTGTTCAGATAATTTTCAGCAAGACTGAAGAAACACTAGTCTTGACTGGAGAGACTCTTGAGAGATAGATGAAGCCCTTTGAAACACATCTGAATCTGTCTGACATACCTACTACTGTGAAGGCAGTGTCAGAAGCAGACAGTAGAAACTGTGTCCATTTCAGTAGATGATGTGACTGTGGCAATTAAACATTTCTGCTATGGCAAGGCTGCGGGAGTGGGTACAGTCCTTCTGGAAATGTTGAAATCACTGAATGCAATGTCATAGCTGATGTCACAAATATAGATGCATGATATTATTGTCTTCAATAGAGCTAATGCTAATGAGATAATGTAGCATATGACTTTGCCTTCTAAGTTAGTCTTTGGTTTTATAGTGTTAACCTCTGTTTTTCATCTTGTTAAATGTAATTTCTCAGCTTGTTAAATGGTAATCTTTGAAAATATGCACATTATTTTGTATACCCATACTATATCCTTTTCTTTATTAAACTGTATTTTCATTAAAATCTGCATTTTGGCTGCCCAGTGCTTTTGCAGGTTCACCAGTGAAACCTCTATTATATCATGGCCATCAGCAATACAGAACCATCATATTTCTCTTTTATCTTGATGCAAAAATATATAAAATATCAAGTTTCAAACTTTTTGTATTTATCTCATATTGATTTATTTCCAAACAGTGCAATTTCAAATATTGCTCTGATATATATTTACATAATTTTTCATGCTCCACTGAAACAATGTTTTCAGCTGAATTTCTTCAGTTTTTGGCTTCATTACAACTACCAATGATGCTGAAACATCATGAAAATCACTTAGAAAGCTAGGCAATTTGAAATCAACAGTTTGAGGTATATATCACAGCAACAGGACTTCCAAAAAATGGAACATAATCAGTATACAATCATGTAAGTGAGGAAACAATTTTAGGTATGTGGCATTTTGATCTCATGGAGGAACACTGAGACAAATTTTCATTTTCAAAACATAAGTTTTAAGTACACTGTGAGCCAAAGAAGCTATCACATTAGTCATTTATTTTTCACTAGAAATCAAAGGATTCAAGAGTCAATGCTTATGTAACTCAAATAAAGCACACAGTGCCAGTCTGGGAGTCTGGTAACCTGCCTTCTTCTTTAATAGGAGACAGAACTGTGTGTAGAATCAGGAATTATCATGTCAGAGCAGACTGTTGATTAAGAGAAGCGAATATGACTTTGGAGAAAGTGAATGATGTATGTAGAGTGAGTAAACTTTTAAATTAAATGCATGACTGAAGAGTTGGACATGTAAAATAAAGGGTGTGATTATTAAAGACAGAAGGAGAGACAGTAAATGAAGCCAGTAAGCTCAAAATATTAAAAATGAAGATGAAAATGTGCATGACTTCATGGCATTCAAAGTGATATCTACTAATAAATGAGCATGCACTAGTAACCACAACTGTGCAAGCTTTGTGGCTACAGACATGAGAAAGCACAGTGCTAAACAATTCATAGAGTCTGCAGAAATTGGGCAGATGCAGCCACTTGGAATGAGTGTGTAAAAGGAAAATATACTGTTGCAACAAGATATAAATGCAAGTAGATGTGAAAGAGCAGAACAAAACATAAATGCTTTTTGTTGCAATTCCATTGTATGCAGTAAATACAGTGTGTGCTGTAGAACCATGATAAAGCTTTCATTTGCAGCAATAATCGTGGTCTGAGTTTAGTTCAAGTTGTAAAAAGGCATGTCTGTTGTATTTAAACTTGATTCAGGAGCTGAATGCAATATACTATCTGAAGCTATATTTAACACACTAATTCTAAATAATAAAGTGCTCATGTTAGCATGCATGCTTTTGTCATACTTGAGCCATAAACAAACGATTTTGACCAAATCTGACTAGCTTGTTACCAAAAATGCAAAAAGTACAAAATGTTGTTTCAAGCAGTGTCTTTGAAAGCTCATTTAAAAGAACTAAATATTCTAAGTTACAACATTTATGAAGAACATGGTATGATTAAAATAATTCATTCTGTATAGCTATAGAATAATGTAGTGGTTAGTTAATAACCTGCTACTTCCTTAACAAGCACAGACTGCAGTATCAGCAAAACAAGAAGTCAGAGCAATAAAATAACACTGAAGTGGTACAGTCATAATGTGTGCATTTTCACAAAGTGCATTTGTAAATGTACTTCACACATTCTAGCAGTAACTAAGAGTATATTTTAGGAACAGGTAGTAGAACGCCGCATCAGAACACAACAGAGTCTTTAATTCCACAAAGATTTGAGCGCTTTCGTTCCAATTGAAAATGAACTTCATTAGAAACAATATGAACTCTACTACCTTCCTTTTATACACTTAAAAAGGCACCAAAAAACACTGTCAAAAATGTAAAGGTATACACATTAAAATAGCAAGTACTATTCCCAAACTTAGTAAAACACAAAAAGAACCAAATGGTAATAGAGACTGTATACCGGGTTTAATTGCGAACAAGATATCTTGTTCGCAATTAAACCCGGTGTGCAGTCTCTATTACCATTTGGTTCTTTTTGTCTTTTACTCAGTCGTTGTGCCTTTGATCTACCAGACTATTCCCAAACTTCCTGCAACAAACATATATGCATGCTAAACACCAATAATGCTCTTTATTGGTGTACAAGGATTTTAAGAAATTTGGCTTTAACATTTTAGAGGAGGTGGAATGCCCAGAAAGGGGTGGTGATTGGGAAAACGTTGTTGAGAAGAGGGAGCTTCACTGGTAACTTTTACTAAATGCCACTGCCCCACGGGGTATTAATGACGTAATATCTATCAAGCTTAGTTTGAAAATTCAGTCAAACTGCCTGTCATAGGACTTTTATAATCAAACTTTTCTAAAATGTTTTTAAATAGTTCAGTTGATTATATAAGCTATTTCATGTATTTACTGTTTACTAATTCTTAATGCATATGTTATTATGTTTTTTATGCAATATTTACTTTTATATTTAATGTTATTGGTGTTTAGCATGCATATGTATTAGATGCAGGAAGTTTGAGAATAGTACTTGATATTTAATGTGTGCATACCTTTAAATCTCTGCCAGTGTTTTTGGAGGCTTTTTTAAGTGTATAAAAGGAAGGAAGTAGAGATCACATTGCTTCTGATGACGTTCCTTTCAACTGGAACAAAAGCACTCAAAACTTTGTGTAATTAAAGACTCTGTTGTGTTTTGGTGTGGCTTTTTTTTTGAGTTTAATAAGAATGCTGATCATGTTTTTGGGGTATTTAGGAAAAGGTAGTAGTATTTATAGACCCAGGACACAAATGCATAGGGCAGGTTTGGTGTAATGCACACACAACTGAATACTACCTGATTAACAAAAGGTCACACAGCTGAGTAAGTCTCTGTTTGTGCTCTAACTTGTTTTTGTAGCCACAGTGCTCAATACACAAAGCAACAATGCTTATTGAGCCCCCTGCAATATACATGATTCATAATGCAGACAACAACTGTATATTGGCTGGCCCTATCAACAAACTTATGGGACCAGACCTGTGTATCAACAGTTGTTTGCACTGAAAACAGGCTAGTCCTCCTCTTATGCTGATTTATCAGCATTGCAGATCTGAGTAACAACATGAGTGAAAACTGCGAAAATAAAGTTTACTTTTTGTGTGATAGTGCGATATGATCAGTAATATAGTCTTCTGTGGTACAGTCTAACCTGCTTCCGCAATGGTACAGTCTAACCTGCTGCTGCAATAGTACAGCTCACTGATGGAACTCATATGGTCAAAATAGGGGACCCCACCTCCTTCAGCAGACCTTTAACCATTGGTGTTCCCCAGCAATCGGTTCTGGGATCCTTACTATTTGGAATTAATTCTCCAAAGTACAGACTAAAACTAAATGACTGTTTTTGACAAAGTTTGTTAATGACTGCAAACTGGGAGTGATCACTGAAACCCCTAGCAATGTCAACATACTGCAAGAAGGTCTTATGCAGGCTAATGACTGGTGCCAAAGTCATGGTTTTAAACTTAATTAAAAAATGCATTATTACCCCCTTAGGCAAGGGTGATGGCTCATGCAAACTGCCATATCAATAGCAATACTGTAAGCACACAGTCACTGGTGAGAGATCTGGGCACACAGGTTGACAGCACATTAACTTCGATCACCATGTCTCCACAGTAGTAAGAAGGGCATTGCCTCCAGGAAAAAAAAGAGGTTATAAACCCCTTGTACTCTTCCCTCATCAGACCAATAATGGAGTACAATGTTCCCTTTGGTATGTTCCTTTTCAAACACCTGCAGCAATTGGAGAGACCTCAAAGGTTCCTTACAAAGAAAATTCAGGGTCTTTAAGATCTGTCTTATGTGGACAGATTGAAATCATTGTCACTTTACTCTGTGTCATACAGACTGCTCAGATGCAACCTGTTCCTTGCATACAGAGCAATCTCTGACCCAGTTTTAATGGAAATTCTGCACATTCACAAGTCAAATCACACACAGGTCACTCACTCAAAAGACCTTAACCTGGTATGTAACATCAACAGAACTTGCTGGAGAGACAGATTTGTCTCACAGAGGTTGCTCCACCTTTGGAACAAGCTTCTTATTCATGTTAAAGAAAGCTCCTCATTGGCCCTATTTAAGCATAATTCAGACGACTTGATGGGTAACCGGAAATTCACCCTGGGGGTTCCACTTGTGTCCCTCTTGGACAGGGGCAATAGATGCTAATTTTAGTGTCTGCTTGAACCAGACACCCTTGTGAACACAGGTTGAACTTGGCTAGGCTTGCAGGGTCCCTGGGGCAGTTAGCTTCTTAACTTCCTATGATCCTATGATGACAAAAATATTAGATGTAACTTTAGCAAAAATGGGAAGATTAACCATTGTAGATTTAAAATGAAAAGAACAAGTGAATTATAACATTATATGTTTATACTAACTATAAAGAAAGGGAAAGATTATTTAATCAGATTTTAGACTATATAGTGATGAATATGAATATTATAACAACAGCAGGCTTTAACTGTGATTTAAGAGGCAAGTGTAAAAAGAAAATTATCCAAGAAAAATGTTAGAAGTTATAAGACGTGATAATTTAAAACTTCAGAACAAAAATTCATGGACATGCAAAAGGGGTATATATATATATATATATATATATATATATATATATATATATATATATATATATAAACTGAAATAGATTATATTATAGTATCAGAAGGATTGGTTATAGGAGAAGGGGTGGTAGTTGAAACAGGACTTTCTGATCATCTTGCAATATGGATACAGATAAAGGAGAACAAGGAATGTATAAAAATAGACAAAGGAATTAAAAAGATAAATTAGAATGCATGGAAAGAAGAAGGAAAGAGGTTGGTAATATAGTTATGGAAATACTATATTACTATGGGAACATTTTATAAAAATTTGTCTGAATGGATGATATTTAAAGAAAAAATATAGACTTTTTCTTTTACAATGCAGTATGATGTGAGAAAAGTAGAGAAAAAAATATAAAAAAAAACATATAAGATGCATTGGAAGATTTAGAACATAAGGACAGAAAGTACTCTGACAAAGAAAAAGAGTTATATGAGAGAAATCAAGAAAAAATATAGAACTGTTATTTAAACAAAGATATTTTTGAAAGGAAAAAGAGAAAAAAATATTGAATTACTTAAGCAGATTAGTAAAGAAAGGTGGTAGTGTGATGAGAGAAATAAAAAAATGTAAAATGAGAAATAGAAAGAACTCGGAGAAAGATTATGAATAGTGTAGTACAATATGTACCAGCAATGTCTAAGGAAAAAAAAAGAAGGCAGTGAAAAAACATGGAAAGTAAACAAGTTCACAGAAAAAGAGAGTAGGGAATTGGAAAAAGGTTTCTTTATATGGGCTAGATAAAGTATTAGGACAAATAAATATAGAATCAGATGTAGGACCAGATGGAATAGGGTGTGAAATGTATAAAAAATTAAGAGACTGGGAAAAAATATATTTTTTAAAAGATTTTAAATGAGTGATTAAATGAAGGTGATAGGTATAAGGAATTATGTAGTAGAATACTTAAATTCATATGGAAGAAGGATGATGGAAGACAATTAAAAACTGGAGCCTGATAGTATTGAATAATAATGATTATAAGATCTTCAAGAAAATAATACAAAAAATATTTTAAACTAAAATGGAAAATACTATGGAAGATAGTATATATAGTATAAAGGGGAAGGGTTATCAAGAATTATTAATGATAGAGAAATTGTGGATGGTATTATGAATAGAAAAGAAGAGGCAAAAATCATGATAGGAGACCTTAATGAGGCATTTGATACAATTGGACGTGAAATTTAATGGGTAAAAATGAAATAATATAATATAAGAAAGTTAGGAAATTATGTATGTCAGTGTATAGTAATAATAAAATAAAAATACTTGTAAATGGCTGGTGCCAAGAGGTGCATATGAAGAGTGGTAAAAAACTGGGATGTCCAATGAGTTGTATACTCTTTGTATTAGTTATTAATGTGATAACATGAAATAAATTACAAAATGTAGGACTCCCATCAAACCCTAAAACCCTAGAGAATTTTCCAAGGCACATTACCTTCTATTAAGTGATAGCACAGGTAATTTTAAAGCACCTCCTAACACTGAAAACACAGAGGCCTGTGTAGAAGTATGCATGAATACCCTGTACAACCACTTAAAAACTGCACAGAAATTGCAGTATCTGACTAAACTAAATACAGGTCTAGCTGGTAAAAGAAGCCCCCTGGTGGAACCCTGTTATAAACAGACCACAACAGAAGGAAGAAATTCTTGTCTACAAGTAAGTGGCAGGGTGCACAACAGAGAAAAAAATCCCTCTTTAGTCTCAACAGGCAAATCAGGGAACTAGTCAAGTCTTCAAAAGCTAAATATGAGACTAAAATAGTCTCCCAAGCAAGGGATAACCACAAAGCATTTTTAGTTATGTCTGAAATATTAAGGTAAACACTAATCGATGTGCTGAGTTGGCTGTAGATAGCACTACTTATTCTAAGCCAGAATTTTATTTAAGTATTTTTATTTAAAATTTGTTGACCGGGAAAGTCTGAGTAGTACAGAGCCTATTTTCAGCAGAGGCCTGGGGAGAAACGCTCCAGACATGTCTTTAGAATGTGGGAAGAAACTGGAGTACCCAGAGGAAACCACACAAACACAGGGAGAACATACAAACTCCATACAGAAGGTACCCCAGCTGAGAATCCAATCAGAAAACCTCTTGCTGTAAGGTGACAATGTTAACCCCTGCACCACTGCCCTAAAAAATAGCAAAACTGCTGTCCGATAAATTCAGGTCAAATTTCACCCCCATCACCCCTGGTCACTCCCCATGAAACACCCCCATCACTCTTTTGCCTGTTACCACAAAAGTACAGGTCATCACTGTACTCCCTAAAGCTAGAAACATGGCATCAATGAGCCTTGATGGAATCCCAGGGTGTTTGTTAAATAGCTTGAAACCTGACCTAGCAGACCCACTCAGATCTCTAATTAACCACAGTCTCCAGACAGGTTTGTCCCAATAAGAGTGGAGGACAGCAACAGTCATGCTTCTGCAGGAGGGGGGGACCATCAATGGACCCAGGAAACTACTGACCCATAAGTCTGACTAGCCTCATATGCAAGGCTATGGAAAGAATAATCATGGACCTGATTAAAAACAACATAAAAAATCTCCAAATTAGACCTAACCCATTTCGGCTTCATCAAGGGCAGGTCCTGTCCACTTAATCTGGTGGACTTCTTTGAGAAGATCATCAAGGTCACAGATGAGGGTAAGACAGTGCATACCACCTACCTTGACCTGGCCATGGCATTTGACACAATACTCCACTCGGCTATTATAGATAAACTCACAAAACTGGGCATAAACTTCTACCTCACCAGATGTTTAGCCAAATGTCTCATGGATAGAACACATGTTAGAGTGGGAGGAAATTCACATCCAGCAAGAGAACAGTCACCAGTGAAGTACAACATGGCTCAGTGCTGGGCCACCTCCTGTTTTTGATATACTTCTTAGCTGTCGAGAGAAATGTAGATGGCCTTTGGCTGACCAAGTTTAATGATGACTGCAAGTTGGGGGGCAATTATTGACTCCCCAAATGATGTTGATATCCTACAGAATGGTCTGATGCAGACCAATGATTGTTGTGACAGCCACGGACACAAACTAAAAGCGAATAAGTAATAATACCATTTGGGAAATCAAATACCCCTGCAAATTACAGCATTGATAGCACCCCCTCAAGAGTGGACTCAGTGGTGAGAGATCTGGGTACTCAGATAGATAGTGATCTGAACTTTGACCACCATATGTCCACTGTGGTGAGGAAATCCTTCAATGTGGCTCAGTTTATAAGTAAAGGCATGGCATAAAGTTCTAAGGTGGGAGGTTGGCATAATGGTTAAGGTGTTTACCCTACAAACACAAGGTGCAAGGTTTGATTCTCACATGGGGGAACTGGCTAGGTTTAAAATGGCCCACAAGGGCAATTAGCCTAGTAATAACCTATGAACCTATGAAGAATGTCATAGTCCCATTGTACTCAATCCTCATCAGACCAATAATCAAGTACAATGCACCCTTTGGCATGTACCACACCAGGCACCTGCAACAGTTGGAGATTTCTCAGATGTTTTTCACCAAAATAAATACAGTGTATAGCAACATGTCATATGTGGACTGATTAAAAACCTTATCATTGTATTCAGTTTTCAACCAATTACTGGGTTGTGATCTAAGCCTAACTTACAAGGCAGTCTCTGACCCAGCCCTGATGTTGCATACAGTACTTGCAAAATTAAGTCCAAGGGGGTTACCTGTTCCAAAGATCTAAAACAGGTCTCTGACATGAATAGATGATGCCGGAGAAACAGATGTGTGTGCCAGAGATTGCTCCTCCTGTGGAATAGTCTTCGTATACATGTGAATTAGAGCCCTGCCCTGACCATCTTCAAGCAAAATTTGGACCAGTAAGTGGAAAGTCACAAATTCACTCCTGGGGTTGCACCTGTGTTCCCTATGGACACAGGTCTGTAAAAATTGTCAAAACCCTACTGCTGATTCTTATTGTTTTTCCCATAGGGATAGAAAATTGGGTAAAATCTGTGTAAAACTGGCTAGACTTGTAAGGGATCTTGAGCCATTGGCCTAGTAATCTTCTATGAACCTACAAACCTATAAGGAGGTAGAGTATACAACACATGAAGGGTTAAGGATTCCAGTCCTGTTAATATATGCAGATGACATTAGAATAATTGCAAAAAAAAAAACAAAACAAAAAAAACCCCCAAAAAACTTAAATAAAAGAAGCAATAATTTGCACAAATGAGTGTCTACGGGGTGATATAAATAAAGAGAAAAGTAAAGGTTTAGGTGATGTAGTAAAGATAAGTGGCATACATTTTACAATGTGTTATGTATAAAATTTGGGAATAAAGATGCAAGTAGAATTCAATGAAAAAAAAAAACAATAGAAGAAATAAAACAAACCTGTCTTTTCTGGAGAACAAATAAATTATCATTCAGAAAAAAGCGTATTTGATAAATTAAGTACTGATGGGGAAAAAAGCATTTATGTTGCTAACAGTATTTGAAAAGGAATTATTGCAGATATTTTTTTCATTTATATGAGGTTCTTGATTAAATCCAGGAAAAAGAAGAGTTTTACATGTAAATAAAGAGGAAGGAGGTTTAGGGTTAATTAACCCAAAGCTATATGCTGCTTCATTACATTTGTACAAAGCATTAAAGTGGATAAATGAAAAAGATGAGAGATTAATATTAAAATTGTATAAATATAAGTATGATATATTCTGGGGTATGGTAAAAAAGAGTGTATAAATGAAGAAATAAAATGTTACCAAGAAAAATATTTTTATGGAAAATGAAAATATAATGGTAAAGCACTAATATGTAAAACATGGGAAAATCTAACAGATGAAAAAAATTAAATCTATAAAAATAAGAAGCAAATGGTCTAATAAGAAAGTAGATTGTCCAGATTTTTTGTGGAGAGTGATAATATGTCATATAAAAGGGAAAATAATGGAATATGTTTACATTGTGAAGAAGAGGAAACTAGTGAACATGTTTTTTAAATGAAGAAGAATAAAGAAATTATAGGGAAAACTATGTAAAGAAGATTTTTTTGAAGATATAAAAAAATTGGATAAAATAAACAGGTATATGATTGAATACTGTTATTATAAGAAGAGAAGTAAAGAATATATTAAAAGAATTGCTAAAAATTTATTTTTTGTCATATGGGTTATATGGAATGACAGAATAAATTAAATTATGTTTAATGGTAAATGGATTTTAGCAACAATATTAAGTAAAATCAGATGGTGGTTATGGAAAAAGGAGTGGAGGTATAATGGGGTTGAAAAATTAGTATGATTATAGGGAAAATTATGAATATGTATAAATATATTTGTATATCTATATATTTGTGAATTTGTAAATGTGTAAATATCTTGTAAATAAGAGTTCTTTTTTGTATATAAATGAAGGACCCTTACTCTTTTCAATAGATGCCATGGCGTCTTTTATATCCACCTGAGAAACCAACATCTTAAGATAATGGGGCCTCAGTTTAAAATCCCATTCAAAGGATGGCAGACTGAAGAGTGTAGGACCCCCTTTATGTTGCACTGCAGTGTCTGCAATTGATTTACCTGGTGTGAGAATGGAACCCATAACCTTCTGCAGCAAAGGCAGTGTGCTACCTGTTGTGCCACTGACACTGCATATGTATGCTGTCCCCCCAAATAATGACAATTTATTGCAATATCTTCTGTTCCTTTCACTTATTTACATTGGTGGTGACTTGAAGTGTTGATTTATGGGAGATTCTTTACAGAAAGTGTCTGTATTTTTCAAAGATTCATTTTGCCTTGTGTATTTTTACATCTTTACACAGACATCAACAGACCTGCTTTTGCTTAGATACCGAAGGCAAATAAATTAGTAGATTTTTGAAAATAATATGTCTTTAGTAGATGCAGAAATTTCTCCCCACTCACTCACAGTCTGCCCAATCAATCAATTAATCAATCAATCAATTCATCAAGCAATCAGTTTTATTGTTTCAACCAACAGTATGTCGGGTTACTGAAGGTAGTTTTGGCACACACAAAAAAGAGTATTGTTTGTCAAAACTACTTTTGCTGACAGTGTAGTTTTTTTTACTGCTGTGCAATCTCAGAGTTGGTATATATAAGCCTGGGAATGTGGAGCTATTCTCCTGCAAAAACATATCCACCAAATATTCACTGAAGGCAGTTTTAGCCATGGTGGTACAGCGGTAGCGTTGTTGCCTCACAGCAAGAGGCTCTCCTGTTTTATTCTCGGCTGGAGTGCCTTCTGTGTGGAGTCTGCATGTCCTCCCCATGGTCGAGTGGTCTTCGAAAGACATGAGTGAATGGGCATGCCTTCTCTGAAGGTTGGGTGTTGGGCTGGCAACTCGGCACCATAAAAATCTACTGTTAATCATTAGTGGACTGGAGTTCCACTGTGGCGACCCCTAACCAGGAAAAGCCGAAAAGACAAACATTCACTGAAGGTAGTTTTATCTAATGTTTTTTGATCTCTTTGCATTTTCTGAAACTACCTTCAGTGAGTCAACATAATCCGTTTCAACCAAGGGTTGTTACAAAAAAATCCATATTTATAAGTTGGCATCAAAAAGTAAATTTCATACAAAGTTTGACCTCCAATAAAATAACTTAGAATATATGAAACAATAAACATTTTGAAAATACATAAGAAAAACAGGAAAGATTAAAGCAATCATCAAATTCAATAAACCCATGAATCTATATCTTTGCTCATCAACCAATCTACTCCTTTTTTCTTTTTTTATTAGTTTTACAAATCCAATTTGCTGCTTACCATATGTTGTTAATATACATTGTTGTGAATAATATCTCACACATATATTTTTCATTGTATTCATTCTAGTACTTCTGATATTTTAGAGCCTCCTCCTTGATTTCCATAAATATTTCACAGTGGAATAAGACAAGAATGAAATTCTCTTTTATTAAGTATTCTGACTCGCAGGGCAATCTGCCCTGTTCCTGTGCTACAGCTCAAAAAACTTATCAGAGTTAATTAATCGTGAGTCACAAACACAGAAGCATTTTTTTTAAATTTACCTGTATTCCCTTGTTAACTAAGTAAGACCATTAGGCACCAATGACCATTTTCAAAAGTGACCCAAGTGCATTGCCTAAGTGACCAATTCTGTCACGCATCATGTAAGTGGAGACTGGAGTAAATCAGACCCATGTTTAGCAAATGAAGCTTGTTAGCAGTTCATAGCTTTAACTCGCTGTACTAAATCATCACAGTCAGTTAGTTTAATGAATAGACAAACACTTCATGCAGGCCACAGATACATCTTTCAGACAAAAAATGTGAATATAGCAGTTACCTGATTATCACACTTTACATGCTTGCATAAGCACAAATGAAGCATATTAAGTTTTGTTTGTAATAGATACATATATTTAACTCCTCATTGGACACTGTTGAAAATTCCTGATGTTTACTGCATTGTTCATCATTTAATATTAATTAGCTGCCAAGATGGCTAGACAGTTTAGCTTCTAGATATAAAATGGACCTTTGTTCTTAGTTTGTTGACACAAGTGCTTTCTGGCAGTTGAGCTGAGCTAAGTTTTAAACAGTACATTCCATGACACCTTTTCCATTATCAGTATTTGTACTATAAACGTGGAGTAGAAGTTAGGGTTGCAAAGAGAGGAAGCATTAATTCTCAGTGTTTCATTAAAGTCACACAGATAAAAGTATACAAACTTTGCTCAAAAAGTATTCTGATCTTCAAAAGGCACAAAAAATTATTCTTTTGTCATAATTTCCAGATTAAATCAGTCAGCCCACCCAAGCAGATACACGCGCATACAGTAGATTATTAACAGAGTATCACACTATTTACACAAGCAGTTTTACTAAATCTGCAGACTCCTCACCAAATGGAGGAGCCAAATAAAACTCAAACCACACACAGCGTGAACAGTACATTTTATCTATGTTTCAAAGGGAACATTTCCAGCAGTTTCCATTTTCTGAGCATGGTAATTTCCTATAGTGTATTTGGTACTGGTAAATAACAGACCGCCCCAAAGGTTAGCAGTTGTGGGTAGTGTATTATTCTGTAGTGGTACTGGTAAATAACAGACCTCCCCCAGAGGTTAGCAGTTGTGGGTAGTCTAGTATTCTGTACTGGTACTTGTAAATAACAGACTCCCCCAGAGGTTAGCAGTTGTGGGTAGTATATTATTCTGTACTGGTAAATAACAGACCTCCCCCAGAGGTTAGCAGTTCTGGGTAGTGTATTATTCTGTAGTGGTACTGGTAAATAACAGACCTCCCCAGAGGTTAGCAGTTGTGGGTAATGTATTATTCTGTACTGGTACTGGTAAATAACAGCAGATGTGGGTAGTGTTATTATTCTATACTGGTACTGAAAAATAACAGTCTTCCCCTAGAGGTTAGCAGTTGTGAGTAGTGTATTATTCTGTAGTGGTACTTTTTTCCCAGACATTACTGAGCTAGAAATCAGGAATGGGACAGCTACATGGAGTGCAGGCCATCTGCAGTTCTATTTTTTTTCCTAAAGTTTTACAACACATTTAGGTTGAAGTATACCTTTTATTCCATTTGCTTTGTAGAAATGCAGCAAAGTTTTAACTTGTGACTAGGAATTATGGTTGGGATTCAGAAAGTCTTACCGGAGGGGGGGGGGGCTTAACATAACATAGCAGCCCCCACACACACAGGTAGGCTTTCCAATTCTTAAACTGCCTTACTACTGAGATTTTCTCCTTCTGGGTCCCTCAGCATGGAATTTGGTTTCATACGTAGAACCACATATGGGTAAAATGAAGAGCCTGCAAGAAGAACTCTGCAGAAGTATCCCATCTTTAACAAGTATCCAGGTTAATAAAGAAGTAAGCCAGAAATGTATAACTATTTAGTGAAGTATTAATAGAGTAATGTTTTAGTAATTTTATTGATTTTTTACTGTGCCATGGCTTTGTGAATAACTAGTATGACAGTATATTTCTTATTCATGCATGTATTTTATACTGGTGCTTACTGAAGTCTTTGAAATGTGTTTGTCCATGTCTAGAGGCTGGATCTTTGTTACATTATGATCTGTGTGCATCTAACATAACAGATAGCAGTAGATTTTGTGCAGAACTACCTACTCCAGACCTTGAAAAGAAAAAAAATGCTGAACTTTGTGTGCTATGTAGGAAAATAGTGTGGTCGTCGTCACGCAGTTCTTCAGGTACTCTGAATGTCTTTGGATATTTTGCAGGCATAAATGTGCTTCAGTGCTGTGGCAAAATAAAGAAAAGATAATTGTTTAATAGCAAAGGGCAAGAAACCATACTGGAAGAAGTAGATTATGCCATCAGAAAAATGCGGGTCTTCTTGCAAAGTTAGTGAATAAACAGATATGTTGGCTGAAATTTGTGGATGCAACATTTAAGGATCCTCAGAATGTTTGACACAGATGTAGGAGAATGATAGCTTGTGAACTGTCAAACTGTAAGGGAATCTCTTGTAATAGGGGAAGTGCCAAATATTTGACAGCTCAAAGGATTAAGGCTGTGAGCTCGTAGCAAAATGCTTCTTGCGATTCAGGGTTTGAATCCCTCAGTTTCCATTTGCCTAATTTTTGTTTTTGAGCAAGTCATTTAACTAGACAATGCTTTGTGACTCAGCCTGAAAAAGGGTTCTAACCAAGTTAACAAGTGATAACAAGTAAATGAAAAATTGGTATGTTTTCCATGATGAAATATTTCTTTGTTGCAGCTGTTTTTTTTCTTTATAACATCTTGCTTGGAAACCTGCAACTGGTTTACTCTTACTGGATCATATTTTATATAGTACAAGTTGTCATAGTTACAAAAAGCTACTGATAGCTGTTTTTATCTCTCCAACTGTCTTCTGATTCATTACTGTTGTCTACCTGTTTGGATTCAAACTGCAGGAGCTACTGGTGCAAACGGACTCCAGGATTCAAGGAATTAAAAATCTGCGGTGGTGCAGCGGTAGTGTTGTTGCCTCACAGCAAGAGGTTCTCCCGTTCGATTCTTGGCTGGAGTTCAGGGAGTGCCTTCTTTGTGGAGTCTGCATGTCCTCCTCACAGTTGGGTGGGCATTCGAAAGACATGTGTAAATGGGTGTGCCAATGTTGAGCTGGCATCTTGGCATTCGTGAAAATCTACTGCCAATCATTAGCGGACCTGAGTTCTGCTGTGGCAACCCCTAATTGGGAAAAGCTGAAAGACAAACAACAACAACGTAGAACCACATTACAATGCAGAAGCACATAATGTTCTTTAGTCATACGCTGTCTCTGTGAAATGTCCGGGACTGCCAATTTGCCGGGCTGAATCACACAGCCAGATAAAATTTCCCCGTGGGAAAAAAGTGACCACCATAAAACCATGAAAGTCACACATTCTCTCCTATGGTAATACTTGTTGTGCAGATAAGTTTAGTGAAGGCCTGGGGGGCGATTGAGTTTTGGTGTGTGTGTGTGTGTGTGTATGTGCGCACGTGCTTGATAATGTCTGAAAGGATGTATTTGTGTGTATATGGGGGGGATCATATCCACAACTACCCAGAATTTTGCTTCATATTTTTGGTCAGGTCCTCATAAAATATGTGGTTTTCTGGTAAATCGTTGAGGACTGACATCACTAAATAATGACAGACATTTGAGTTTCAGCTTTCATATCCATTAGCAAATCTATGCTAATGTAAACCCTGTTATTCTAGCAACTTTCTATGTTTATAAGAGCAATATCTAAAATCTGTCCCAGATTCTGGGCCTTTGTTCCCCAATTATATTTTGCTTCATCCAGAATTCTTGCATTAAGAGGTCGAGAGGTATAGACTGAATGTATATGTGTGTGTGTGTGTGTGTGTGTGTGTGTGTGTGTGTGTGTGTGTGTGTGTGTGTGTGTGCGCGCATATGTGTAGCTGAGTGTATGGGGGGTTTCCTTTGCCAATGAGGTGCATGGGCCGCTAGGGACACACTACTGCCATAAGGTCTAACAGCAGTAGCATGGGCTAATTTCTCACCATCGCAGTAATTAACCAAACTGAAGTGGGCAATTACCACAAGCAGCCAGACTTTTTCTGAATCCTAGGACACATTTCAAAAACAGGCTGCCGTTTGCGGTCAGCTGCATGTGTGAGTTTTTACCATTGGTGAACAACAGCAGTGTAATAAATACTACTAGACAGTAAAATTAGTTCAACCAAAGGTTTTGGTTATAGCTTTCTGCCAAACTTTTTGGAAAGTGACACCTTGGTGTCTGTCTGACTGGTTGACCTTTTTAAATAAAATAAAAGGGGAGTTATCAAGGTGGGCATTCTCAAAGAAATTATTATATACAAATTAAATTATTCCTGATAGAAAGTTTTATCAGCTAATAAAAAGCCGAGCTATGGCTGGATTTGCTTACCATAGTATAATCTACAGTACTTCTTTTCTACTGGATATTATTGCTTGCTTAACACATGAAAACAGAAGACATTTGTAGAAATTATTGCTTGTCATGTGTACATATTTATGTAATATTAAAACAGCATGTTACAGAGTTGATATCTTTTGAAAATACCCAAAGATAGACATTTTTCAGGAAAAATTATATTTTGCAGGACAAACCATACCTCCAACCAGTGCAAAGGACTAAACTTCATTTTCTTAATGCAATTAAAGTGCATTATTGTAGAATTTGAGCTGTTTCTGCTTCTTTTTAGAATATAAAAGTGCATCAGCTACAAAATACTTGAATTCTACAACTGTTTGTGGAAATTTAGGAAATATTTTTATCTTAAAATCTCAAGCAGTTGTCATTTTTCCCACACAGGACATACATGCACAAACAGGGACTGTCCTACATAAACAGAGACAAACAGTAAACTTACCCCTCCATTTCTTTTCTTTTTTCTGCATACCTTATGAGGGCAATAGGTTCTTAGATAATGAAATTATAACTCTATTGCTACTTTATGGCGTAACTCAGTTAATTGTAGTCCATTAACAACTGAAGTATGCATGGACAAAGATGCACAGTAATGAAGAATGACTGAAAACTTGTCCATACTCAATGTATTTGACTATATGTATTCTAGCTACTTCGTTAAGATTTTGTTTGATTGCATATAGCTTGACTTCTTCAACAAATAGCTTTATGATAATATATATATAATGTACCACACAAACTTCAGTTTTGGCAACTAAAAGTATGTGAGAGCACAAGAGACATCCAAAATATCCTGACATGTTTCATGAATAACAATTGATAAGTAAATTACTGACTTATTCATTTAGTGATTTTGAAAAATGTGACAAATTGCTTTATAGGTTCATATGTTCATAGGATACTACTAGGCTATTGGCCTGGAGACCCTTATAAGCCTAGCCAAGAATTTTGTCCATGTTGTCACAAAGTCAGCACCTGTTTCCCCTGCCCAGCAGGGACACAGGTGGGATCCCAAGGGTTATTTTCTGTTTCTCATCCAGTCATCTAGGTTCCTCTTAAAGATGGCTAGTGAGGTACTCTGCTTGACATGGAGTGAGAGAGTCTATTCCACAGATGGGGGAGTCTTTGGGACACAAATCTGTCCCACCAACAAGTTTTATTAATGTCACAGACCAGGTTGAGGCCTTGCGTACAGGTTGTGTGAGTGGAGTTTGACTTACAGATATGCAGCAACTCCATTAAGGCTGGGTCTGAGATGGCCTTGTATGCTAGACACAGGTTACCTGTGTGCAGTGTGTATGAGACTGAGTAGAGGGATAGGCCTTTTAACCTATCTGTATAGAATAGGTGTTTGAGACCCTGGATTTTCCTGGTCAGGAACCTCTGTGGTCTCTCCAGTTGCTACATGTGCTTGGCAAGGTACATGCTGAAGGGGGCAGTGTACTCGATAATGGGTCTGATAAGGGAGGAGTACAGGGATGTTATGACCTTATTGTTCCTGGATGAAATACCCTTACTTATGAGGTGGGCCATGTAGAAAGCCTTCCGTACAACGGAGGCAGTGTGGTGGTCAAAAGTCACATTGCTGTCAACCTGGGTGCCCAAGTCCCTCACGACTGATTGTGTGCTTAGTACATTGTTATTAATGTGATAATTAGTGGGGACACCATTTTCCCCAAAGGGGATAATGATGCATTTCTTGGCATTTAGTTTGAGGCCATGCTTCTGGCACCAGTCATTACTTTGGGTAAGGCCCTCTTGCTGGATCTTCACATCATTAGGGGAATTTAAGACAGCACCCAGCTTCAGTCACCTGCAAACTTGGTCAGCCACAGATCACTGGTTTTGACTTGCACCTCAAAAAAGTATATCCCAAACAGTAGAGGTCCCAAGACTGATACTTGGGGCACACCACTTGTTAAGGGTCTACTACTAGAGGTGGCTTCCCCTATTTTAACTGAGTAGGTTTTATCAGTGAACCAGTTAGCTACCCATCTGGTAACATACGGGCTGATGCCTAGCTGGGAGAGTTTATCTATTATGCTCAAGTGGGGAATAGTGTTGGAGGCTTTGGCTTGATCAAGGTAGGTGGTGTGCACTGTCATCTCCTTGTCCATGGCTTTGGTGACTGTTTTGATGAAGTCGACCAAGTTTAACAGTCATGATCTCCCTTTGACAAAATCAAACTTTGTGGGGTCAAGCGTTTGGAGGTTGCCAATGTCCTTGTTTATAAGGTTCATGATAATGTGTTTCATGGCCTTGCAGATCAGGCTAGTTTGGCTGATGGGCCTATAATTGTCTGGATCAGTGAGCGCTCCACCTTTGTGTAGAGGGATGACAGTGGCTGTATTCCATTTGGCTGGGATGAAGCTGGTGCTCAGACTTTGGTTGAACAGGGTGCCTAATGGAGCTGAGAGCTTATGCCTGAGTTCATGTAGGACATAGGCCAGGGATGTTGTCAGGTCCCATGGAGAATGTATTTTTTGCCTTTGAGAGGGCATTAAAGACCTGCTCCCTGGTGATGAGGGGAGGAGGGGGGCAGGTGCTGGGGATGTCCTGGTTTACTGATGGGGGAGACGGGGGGGTGAAGTTTTCACTGAACCTGTCTGCCAGCTGTTTGGCTGTATCTAGAGCTTTTGTGTATGTGGTGTTCTTGACCACCAGTTCAGAGCAGAGTTGGGTGTTACCTTTGCGACTGTGGATGTATTTGAAGAAGGCCTTGTGATTGTCCTTAGTGGATGTGGCCAATTGGACTTGACGTTAGCCTTAGAGGATTTCACCAGTGACCTTATTTGCTTGTTCAGACAAAGGAGAGAGTGCTTCCAACTTGGCACCTGCTCATTCTTGGTCCTGGATGGCAATTTTTTCCATTTATTATAGAGTTTGTTAATTGCTGCTGTCCACCAGACAGGTTTACTCTTCCTTGAGGAAGGTGATTTGGTCCAGTCAGGTACTGTTGAGTCCATACAGCTATGTAGGTGCTCATATAGTTTTTTGGTGTAGGTTGGACATTAGTACTAGTTCAAAATGAAGGGACAGTGGCTGTGAAGCAGCTTATACCAGCTCTCAGGGGACTGTAGTCAGCTTTGGAAACATTTTTTGTTTGACCCTGACAAGGGGGGAGGGGGTCATGGGAGATGGTAACTTCGAAAGTGATCGCTTTATGGTCAGATCTTATCAAGGGGGTGACACTGTATGGGTGCTACAGTGGATACTCATGTTGGTTAGTACCAGGTCCAGGATATTTTCACCTCTTGTGGGGGTGCTGACCAGCAGATCCAATGCAAAGTGAATAAAAGTTGAGGAATCTCTGGGCATTCATGTTTGGGCTAGAATAGGTTTTCCACTCTATGGTTGGGTAGTTAAAGTCACCCAGGATCAGGGTAGAGGGTTGAATCTTGATGGATTCAAGTAAGTCCAGATAGGTGGAGTGGGCATCCTGAGTCATGGTTGGGGGTCTGTAACTAGCTATGATTTGAATAGGTGTTTTGTCAACAGTTAACTGCACTTGGAGTGTCGCCTGTGTGTCATACTGTTTGACCAGCCTGAAGGTATGTATATCTTTGATAAATATTGAAACTCCACCTCCTTTGGCTTTGTAGCCCTCTGTTTGGGGTCTGAAAGTATGGTAGCATGAGCTCTCCGCAGCCTTGAACCATGTTTCAGTGACTGTACAAAAGTCAGCATCCTCCAGGTTGAGGAATGCTTGCAATGAGTGCAGCTTCATGCTAAGACTCCTAGCATTTAGCAGCATGACCTTTACATTTTCTTTAGAAGAATTTTGAACGTTGGTAATTTTGTGCTTATGACTTTGCCTAAAAAAGGCAGTATGGGGGAGGCAAGAGCCTTTGCCAGATGCCTGAAGCCCACAGGAGGCAGATGAAGGCCATCTCTGGCAAAGCATCATGGTCTGTCAATCATGTCCTCCCAGGGTGTCAGGTACTGGATCCCCTTGGAATGACACCAGAAACTAAGCCAGTTGATAATGTCAATCATTTTCTGTTTGTATTGAGGCATCATTCTGGGTGACGGCAGGATACTGCTTAAGGCTAGGGACATACCTGCCTGGGAGACATATTCAGTGAGCTCAATCATGTCTCTCTTCATATAGTCCAGAGAGGTACATCTCAAGTCATTCACACAAACATGGACTATAACAGAGTCATAATAATACCTGTTGCTAAGAGACTTGAGTGCGTGTGTGATATGGTGGATTCTAGCACCTGACAAGCAACTTACCGTGACTTTCTCCTTGTCTATCCTGGTATGGGGCACAGCTGTGTGTCATGATAGAGTCTCTTATGACTAGTATGTTGGGTTTGTGGCTGGGGCTTAGAGGCTGTGAGACACAGGCATGTGTACTATGTGTGGTGCTTGGTGCTATGGGTTGTGATGTGCGTGTATGTTTTTGCTTCGGAAGTCTCTTTTGTTTAGGTAAGTTTTTGTTGAGAACCTCTGCAAATGTAGGAGTGTGTTGTAGAGGTGTGGGTGGTGTTAGAGGTGTGGTGTTTGTAGTGTTTGAACAGACAACATTATCAGTGGCAGATGTACTGGCTTGTGACTGAGACGGTAAGGATTCTAGGTTCTTAATATAATTGTGTCTCTCACATATTGTATTCCTAGGTGGTAGTAGTAGAGGGCTGTCCGTGTACATGAGGCAGTTGCTACACTGTCTCAAAATGCCTGTATCAACCAGACTAGTAGGAGAAACCATAGGCAATTGTCTGTTCATGGTTGTCTGAAACTGTGGAAGAGAACTCAGGGATAGTAGCGTGGGTACTATCTGAGGAGAGTACCTATTGGTGTGTGTAAGGCTGGATAAAATCACTACAGTAGCTTCAAGGGAGGGTGTCACTTATGTAAGAGTGCTTGTAAGGGACAAAATGCAGTTGAGATACCTCACAAAGAGTTAAAATAGTGCAGCGGTGGTGCACAATGTGCAAACAAGCACAAACCCATGCAAATGCAGGGTTTAAATACTACAAAAACAAAAGTAAACTAGAAACAATGGGAGTAACCAATCAAACCTTGTCCCTGAGCTCTTAGCTAAACACCCTATGCCAGACCAGTTTCAACCAGTTCAGTTACTCCTACTAAGCACAGACATGGCCCAGCCAACACAAGATGGTGTAGCAGGAAACACAGGAATTACACAAACAGATCTGGATACAGAAAAACCTGTAACCAGACTATGCTAAAGACATTTAAACCCGGTTTAGGTCGATTTCGCACAGGAGAACAGATACACACTTAAATATAACAGTAGCAAACAAGAGCAAACTGATTTAAACAAATTAACCATTAAAAAAGATTAAAACTGAGCCCTGTTCCAGCAACCTTCAATCAGACGAGTTCTGACTGCATTCTCTTGCCACTAGGATGCAGGGGAACATTCTCCAACAAAAGATGGCCTGGTTTAGTGCTCAAGTTAAACAAACAGAGTTGAATTCAGCAGGTCTGAATCTAGTCTATGTTACAGCAAATAAGCTGCACCAATTTCAGAAAGAAACAGTTCAAATAAGCAGGCACAATAAGCTTTCAACCAGCAATCCCCAGTTCAGAGGGGCAGAATCTACCACAAACCTTCTTAATGTAAAATAACTGGCCTAAAGCCCAAGTGCTTAAACTAGAAGTAAGACACGTTTAGAATAAACATACTAAGCCTTCAACCATCAATTCCCAACTTAGAAGGATGTAAGCTACTTCTCCTGCCACAAGAGTGTACAGCACAAACCTTCCTAATGTAAAACAATTGGCCTGAAGCCCACATGCTTAAACCAAAAGGCTTAGAATAACAGTTAGAATTTAATCAGACTACAAACAAGCAGTAATAAATGCAGCAGAATAAATGCAACTGAATACTTTTAAGAACAAGCAACAAAAGCAAAATGAAGTAATAAAGTAGGAAGGAACAAATACAGTAAAAGCAAGTGGATAAAGTGCAATTTTTTTAGGTTAAATAGGAAAGGCGGAAACAAGATAAATCAAGGCTGAGAAACTATGGGGTGGGCCTTCCTAAATGATCTCTCTCTACTCAATAGAATACGCTTATGAGATGAAACTATGGGACTGGGAGGAGTGTCCAAACTGAGATTTATAGTGGGGGGGGGCAAATCAAAAGCCACCAAATTTAAGAATACAACAAGTATGGGGTGTGTGGGAAAGTAAAAAAAAAAAGGTCTTTGGTGACTTTAACTGACCCTAGCCAAGAACTTTTAAAACTCCAACAGAACAGAAAACTTAAAACAAAACAAATGTAATACTAGAATAAGATACAAAATAGAAGTGATCAAACCATAAATGAAAGCTTCAATTCAAAAGAAAATGCAGCCAGAGATCAGGAATATTCAGAGCAAGCAGGCCAAACACGTCAGCTAAACAGAGATATTAGAAATGCTGTTTCTCAGCTCCCCCCACTAATTAACTGGTGTTATTCACATTTTCCAAAGAAATTCTTTGATAACTTTTTTTAACTGACACTAGCCAAGAAATCTTAAAACTTCAACAGAGCAGAAAACTTAAAACAAAACAAATGTAATACTAGAATAAGTTACAAAATAGAAGTGATCAAACCTTAAATGAAGAGCTTCAGTTCAAAATAAAATGCAGACAGATCATCAATATTCAGAGCAAGCAGGCCAACAAGCAGGCCAAACAAACACTGCAGCTAAATAAATATATTTATAAATAAAAGAGCAATGCTGTTTCTCAGCCCCCCCCCCCCCACACACACACACACACACTAATTAACTTGGGTTATTCAGAGTTTGCAAAGGAATTATTTGGTAACTTTTTTAACTGACACTAACCAAGACAACCTAAAACTCCAACAGATGAGAAAACTTAAAACAAAACAAAATAAATGTAATACTAGAATAAGATAAAAAATAGAAGTGATCAAACCTTAAATGAAGAGCTTCAGTTCAAAACAAAATGCAACCAGAGATCAGCAATTTTAAGAGCAAGCAGGTCAACAAGCAGGCCAAACAAACACTTCACCTAAATAGAGACATTTCTAAACAAAAGAACAATGTTTCTCAGCTCCCCCCTCCCACTAATTAACTGGTGTTATTCACAGTTTGCAAAATAATTATTTGGTAACCTTTTTAGCTGACCCTAACCAAGAACTCTTAAAACTCCAACAGAAAACTTAAAACAAAACAAATGTAATGCTAGAATAAGATACAAAATAGAGGTGATCAAACCGTAAATGAAGAGCTTCAATTCAAAATAAAATGAAGCCAGAGATCAGCAATATTCAGAGCAAGCAGGCCAACAAGCATGCGAAACAAACACTGCAGCTAAATAGAGATATTTATAAATAAAAGAGCAATGCTGTTTCTCAGCCCCCCCCCCCACCACCACCACTAATTAACTGGTGTTATTCACAGTTTGCAAAGGAATTCTTTGGTAACTTTTTTAGCTAATCCTAGCCAAGAACTCTTAAACCTTAAACAGAACAGAAAACATAAAACAAAACAAATGTAATACTCATAGCCGGCATTAGGCACCCATGGAACCCGCGGCCGCAGGGAGCCTCCGATCATCTGCCCGCGAAAGAGAGCCTCCATGCAGCAGCTGCGGGGTTTCTCCTTCTCCATCATTCATTCCTCCACATCTTATAGATGTCCATACAGCTACATGATGTCACTGTGCGATCACAAACGTTTTTCTATTTTTTTTTAACTTGTCTTTAACCTATCCTCAATCAGGTCCACTTCAGTGAAGCAAGGGACCTGATTGGCTGCAACAGACAAGGAAGTAAGTTGTCTTTTTTTTTTTTTTTTTTTTAACTGGAGTAACTCTGGGACTTTTCTGCCTTTTACTACAACATTTTGGTCTGCAGACTTCCTTGTGCCTTGACTCTTGTATTGTTTAAGATTTGTGGTACAGTTTGTGCTTGGCTTCAGAAACGTGGAGTAGGCAGTGTATGTTAGATTTCTGTTATAGTTAGTGGTCTTTGATTAAAATGCCATTTCATCACATTCAGAGTAATTAAAACATTATACAGTCAGACATGCCTAGGGAAAGATGTTTCAAATGGTTTTGTTAATTGCACCTAATATGGGGGGGGGGCATTGTACCTACATATTCTTTACTTAAATATACTTGTTACATGGTTGTACAGCTGCGGAGAAAATGAACACACACAGGGAATCACTGCTTATGCACAAACTATCCACATCAGTGGTGATTATATGCAAGTAACACCAATCATCAGTTAAAACTTCTTCAAGTCTTTCTACACATTTCTATTTCTCTGCTATGGTACTATGTGTAACTATCACACATAGACTAAATGGACTTTCAAAAAATTAGCATTCAGTTAAACTGGCTTTTAACCATTTGGATTTAAACATTTGATGTTCAACCAAATGACATGGTTTTAGTAACATATCAAAGTAGTGTCTTAAAACAATAGAAATATTTTAGGCATAAAGAAGCCAAAGAAGAATATAACAAAAACATTGATAGGTTTCAGTTCAGAAATATGTAGAATAAGGAAAACTGTATTACTTATACATTTTATAAGTGAAAAGTCTGAATTAATATCTTGTATACAGAGTGTAATCTTAGCAACATTGCTAAATAAGTGGACATTTTAAAGGCAACTGAAGACTAACGGCAAAATCATGAACTGTCTGGATAACAAATACAGAGCTGAGAGTTATGTTACAAAACAGCTTATCACAAATATCTTTTGACTAAATCTCTGCACTGTGATGAATCATACTACCATAGGTGTGGTTCAAAGCACAGATGCCCATGGGCAAGGCGATTGAGATGAATGAAACAGGCAGAACAAGGAGTGAAAAGAGAAAACATTTATAAGCACTGGTGCTGGAAATCTGGAATAGATTACTGGTCGAATGAACTGGGAAAACACAATCTAGAAGTTCAGCAGTATGTAGTCTATAAAGGGAACTCCAGGAAATAAAAACAGCAATGATTTAAAGCATGTAATGAGGAAGGTTGTAGTAGCTTTACAGCAATAAATAATAACCATTGGTCAATACCAAATGTTGGCTTGTGGTATATTGGGCTCATAGGTAAGTATTAGGGAATAAGTCAGCAGACCATTACAAACCTAGCCAATAACCCATTATCAAGATTCCTGCCCAATCCAACCAAGCAGGGCACTACAAATCAGACCAAGGGAGATTTTGAGGCTGGCTATCTAAATACCAAAGTTTACCTTAAAAGTACTAACGGTAATACTCTGCTTGACATTGTGGAAGTTTGTTCCAGAGGTGGGGATGCACTGTAAAATATATCTGTAATACCAATGTGGCTTATTTGTTGATGAGATTTAGTTTCTTTAACCTGGTATTTGATGCACCATTTATTTTGTGAAGAAATAGGAGATCAAATATGGTTGGATTTGTCATGGCTTAAAAGGCCAGATGCAGATCCCAAAAATGAATCTATAAGAGAGACACACACACACACACACACACACATATATATATATATATATATATATATATATATATATATATATATATATATATATATATATATAGGTCTACATCTAAATTTCATACTTTCAAAACGTTGACTTTCTTATGGTTGATAACATAAGATCGAAGTTTTGAAACTTTGAACTGTTTAAATGCAGCTCATGTACAGAGCGTAATGGTATATTCACTGTTTTCTTTGCTGTAGTGCGATCTCAGAGTTGGTATATTTAATTAGCAGGCAGTTTGGGGGCATACCTCTCAACCTGGAAACATCAAAAATCTGGACAAGGCCCATGAAAAATAGGTACAAATCTGTACGCTGATTAACATCTAATTTGCATACATAATTATGTAACCCCACCCACTCCAGTGGAATTGTGGGATACCAACTTTCGAACGCAAATTGAAGAACAGACAACCAAAACATGGCACCAGAGTCACCCTGCAGCCATTCCAGTGTCCTGTTACCTGGCTATTTTGCCACATTTATTTACCATAAACACTACTAATGTATGCATACTGCTTTACTTCTACAATGATCATCATCTGGTAAACAAGGCAATACCATCTCACAATGAAAATAGGCTTGACATTAAACTTTGCCCTTCAAACTCACATTCATTGAAACCCACACACACCACATCCAAAGAAAATGCATCTGGCCAGTGGTGGATAAAGATTACCTTTGGGTTGTTTTAACTGCTATTATAGCAGTCTTTAAAATATGAAATAAGTCAGACAATATTTTTAAGTGTTTAGGAAAGGTATAATCGAGAAGGGTTACCACAATGGCAAGGCAATTGTTTTGTTGAAGAGTTGTATAGCATAATGGGAGACACAGCCATCAGCACAACTCAACACATTTTGGCCACCATTGTGATATCAGTTAAGAAAAAAATTTGCATGTTGTATATCTTTGCACATAAATGTCATGTGCAACAATCCTTTTAACCTTGAGAGAAAGCAGTCATGTCATCTTGGTCAGTTACCATGTTATATGTGGGTGTTGTGATAGCTGCCTGGATTGCCAGCAGACACACTGCAGATGATACTGTGTGTGTTACACACTACCTGTCATATGATAGAGTGGTACCCTTTGTGGTTCACTTACCCCTTCACTGTTCACCAGATGGGACATTTTAATGTGGGTACTCAGAGAAATGGGCTGTATAACAGAAATCCTGCATGGTGTTGGCTGTCTCATCTGTGGTATGTGGGAACCACACATAATAGCATGCTTCAGCATGTGGGGAGCAAGAAACTGATGGTAGTATTCTCAAAGCAGATACCCAAGATACCCCCACTGTGTCCCCAAGTAGGGTACTAAAATGTCCTTGTAGCTGACATATTTAAAGCTACACTACAGCTAAATTAGTACCCACTGGGATAAGATCTTCATGGGATTTCAAAGATGACACATATCCACAGTGTTTTGCATGGTGTCCCTACTCACACAGTATTGGTCCACAATATCAATGTGGTGGAATGTGTCCATGAAGTGTTAAGCATGGTCAGATGGCTGGGTGTCCTAGGGGGAATGATGTGCCCCACCATGCATAGCAGAAATAAGAGCTTGTTACACACATTAATGAGTAATTAAGCAGCCCCTAACATTAATTAGCAATTCCTTTAACATGAATACATTCATAGATTAGTACTAGGCTAACTGATTTTGTGAGCCATTTTTTAAGTCTAGCCAATCATCCCTTGTGAGACTCAAACCTTGCATCTTGTGTTTGTAAGGCAAACATTTTAACCATTAGGTCACCCTTCAATTATATGGTGGGCATGGCTCCACTGTTTATCCTTTATACATTTAGGAATCACTCTGTCTTTTGTTTGTCTCCTTTGCATATCCTGAGTCACCCATTTTAATAATTCCCCCATTACCATAATATTATATGGTAATGCTACAATATTGCTTCAAGTTTAGTAATCTGTAGTAAAAAAAAACTTTCCACTTATATCAGCATTATAAAATATAGTTTAAATATTTTAATAAACATCTGTGATCATTACCAAGATGTACAAACTGTACACATAATTAGCAAAAGTGATACAATCAGTATCAAAGCATTAGAAAATATAAACATCATAAACATAATATATACTATCTCTCAACTTTTACCAAACAATATCTGAATAAAACCTGAAAGAAAATTTGTAGAGGAAGGCCCCAAAGTAGGGACAGCATTTAAATATTGCCCTTATACAGTTAGAAAGTTCCTAGAATAAAATGATTTGTGTTAATATGCATTTTTCTGAAGGCTATGAAGTCTGAAACTTAAATATATGTCATTATTTAATGACTTCAAACCACAAATATTATGAGGAACAGATCAGAAATATGAAGCAAAAATCTGGATATTCTCTGAAAATCTGAACAGTTGAGAGGTATCATATGACCTATCCATATATTAACTGTCTCTCACTTATCTCCATTAAGATATTTGCTAGCTAATTTCCTTAAAACCACACATTTCATAGTGCTTCATCATCATCAGGTATGTCATACACACTCAGAGTGTTTAAATAACATTTGTAAAATATAATCAAAATTAAGTACTGCATTTCAGCAGGCAAAACAGCATGTCGAAAATCATGAAATGTTGAACATCACAGTTGAAAAACCTAAGAATATATATGAATATGAAAAAAACTGGAATCTTCTAATAGTACATTAGAAGAATGCCTCTCAAAGTGAAATGTTCTAACCAAAACAATATATACATAACAAATAAACAAGCAACAAAGAAAACAAACAGAAAAACGACTTCCTTGCTCTTACTGTACCATTCAGCCTTCTGCACTACTTAAAAGCTTCAAGCTCATGTATACTTACAATCAGCTGTATTATTAGGCAATTCACTTTTTCCTCTGAACAGACGCCTCCTGTTTTAAACCAAAAATCTCATGACTCTAGGTTACATCTTTATCCCTAAGTACATAAAAGTCATGTTTAGGGAAAGCTTGAACAGGGACTTGAATAATCTGGTCATCATAGCAGACAAAGTCCCATGGAACAGTGGAAGCTAATTTATTTGTAAAAAATAACCACTGCTGGGCGCAAAATATATTTTTAACAAAGTTGAGAAGCTTAACTTACATCCTAATTCCCTATCATACAAAATGCATCCTTCCATATAACTCTGTTTCTCTTAGCTACCAAATCAGCCAGAATACCTAATCCGTTTCAGACTAACTAAGCTACAAACTAAACTAACATCACCCAAAGCTTCCCCTTAATGTTTTCAGCCAGAGTCAGTGGCAGCCTGGATGCTTTCGCAATACCTAAAGAATTAAAAAAAAAATGCCAACTCTACCATTTTTGTTTTTAGCAGAAGTCAAACTTTTAAACCATTATCTAAGAGGCTGCACATCATACTCAATTAAATCTGCCCAGTGCGCAGACAAGTCATATTCAGAGACTTACGTGACGGTGGTGTTAAATCTGCACTGCAGCACGGCTTGAAAATGACTCCATACTCTGTTAAATCTGCCCAGATGAGACGAGGCGAGTATTCCATCCATATTCAAACAGAAACAAGCGCGCGAGTATTCAAGCAACTGAACGACATACAAATTGGGTCACGCACATCTCAGCTTAATTCCGACAGGCTGATGGAGCTGACGTCATCGCGCACGTGATGACGTCAGCTCCGAAAGCGCGGAATTTAAAAAAATAGCTTCAAAAATCGGAAACGAAGGGGTACCACTCGGGAATCGTGGCACCCCTTCACTGGGACCCCAAAATTCGGTAAAAACCGAGAAATTCGGGACGGTTGGGAGGTCTGTTTGGGGGGCACACCCCCCCATGTGTCAATTTAGTGTCCAATCCACATATTGCATGTCTTTGGAATGTGGGAGAAAACCCACACTAACATAGGGAGGACATGCATACTCTACACAGAAGGCACCCCAACCAAGAATTGAACCAGAGAACCCTAGTCTTTTAGCTTACTCAGTCCTACTCAGTTGTGGTATGATAACTAGGATCAATAGAATGGAGCATCTTTGGTTTATTGCTGTAGTGATGTGGAGCAGAACAGGGTAATGACAACATGCAGAGTAAATCCATGTATTTGTAGTGACCTTGCTAACTAAAATGTTACAAAGGTGCAAGACTAGGTCATGCACAATACAGTGACTGTTCCAAGACATGGTATTTCATGCCAGAAAACACTGCAAAGAGCAACCTTCTTGCAAACTGCAGTATGTGAATATCACTCAAGAGGTGGCTGAAATCACATGCCCATTTCTGTGCTTGTTACAGTGAAAAAGAAAGGAGTGTATAAGAGAGTATGAAAGGAGGAAAGCAAGAAAACAGACGCACACAAGGGAGAGCAAAAATACAGAGTATGAAAGGAGGATAGGATGGTAGGGTACCTTTTTGGGGAGAGATCCACTCTAATTTAAATGAAGACAAGAGGCAAAGAGAGCTATGAGGAGGTATTTTATGCAAGGAAAGGCTAAAAATAAAAGCAGATGTAGGACTATGTTTTGGAAAAAAAAAACAAATGCAAAAGAGTAGAAACAGATGGGCGGTTCTGCACAGAGAAGGATGGGCTGGAAATTGTTGGACAAATACATGGGGGATGGTGATGGGGAGGTTTTACCATATGTAAAATGTGGGGCAGGATACATATAAAGGAAGTCACACCAGTTAGGGTGCTGGATACAGGGGATGTCAGGGTGGCTAAGACGGTAACCTATACAGGACCAGTGTTGGTTGATCAACATTTCCAGATGGTGACTGACCCTCTGTGGCCCAAAGTTAAGGGGATGCCACTCCAGTGAATCTGCAGTTAAGCATACAAGGTTCTCTATCTTGACAAGACACTTCTGCAGTTAAGCATGCAAGGTTCTCTATCTTGACAAGACACTTGAATACATTGTCCAAAACAGCAGCCTCAGTGTTTGGTTAACAGGTAATGGGAAATCAGCATCCACATAACAGCTAGTCTTCACCCCTGTGCAGTGAAGAAGTCATAACCTCACTCTCATAAGTTGCAACAGAAGAAGTTGACAATTAATGTGCCTGAGTCATCCAATTTTTCTCTTGCTCATCGGGTGGACCTACAGAGTGAAGACATAATGGGGAAAGCGGCATAATGGTGACATGTCATTGAAACCAGTGCTGTAGCTAAGGTGGTGCAAATGGTGTGATTGCCCTAGGTGCAAGCTGTTATGGGGCAATTTGAGCAGTGCAACTGAGGTGGGGGCAAGTGCAGTACAGCTAACTGCAGATGAGCTTTTTTTGCCCTCATCTTTGGAGGAGCTTTCCAGGAGGTGGCGCTACACTTTGATCTAGCAAGGAGTTTGAATGGGTATCCATCATTGCTCTTTGCCTTAGAGTTCCATGTATCTCTGTCATGCTGCCAGATATTCCTGTCTCTGTGACACTCCATCCTACTGAGCATAGCCGGTGTTATTTTCTTCTGCCATTACTTTTATGTAAATAAGTCATCTAAGCAGATTTTTAACCGTGTTCCAAATCCCGCCAGTGTTGAAAATTCACTAACGCTTGAAAGTCTTCTGTCAGTGGAGTTGTGAGAGATGACAGGAGTCAAGCGCCCTCTACAAGCTCCCATCCCTGTCATTAGCCAGCAGCCTGGTATGCTGAAGGCTGTATGGCAGGGTTAACATGGTTGTGGAAATAAAAAGTTTAATGTAGAGAACATTGAAGTTAAAGGCTCTGGTTTCTTTAATAAGCATTTTGATGTATGCTTTCTTTCTTTCCCCACCTTATATCTAAACAGCTTACAAGGATATATTAGACTTTCAATAAAAAAAGTGATAATCATTTTCTCTGTAAAAATATTGTGGAACGTTTAACTATATAACAAGAGATGCTGTAGGAACAGACAGTAGATATAGACATATGTATCTGCAACTATCATGATATTTTTATTTTTCAGTTATTCCCCCTTTCAGCCATGCAATAACTTTTGTGCATAATTGACTCTACTAGAAAACTACCTAGCGAATGTACTGTGGTTACCCTCATTTCATTTGCTGTGTCTTTATTAGTCCTGCTTTAACAGTAATCCTGTGATAAAATGCATCCATAGTTCTTTTTAAATGCCACTGGTGAGTAATATCCCATATAACGGCACAAGCTCCATGATTCTCATGAGAGTATATGCTTCACAGTATCCTCAAGATAGGAGAACACGAATGACAGAATGCATGCTGAGGCAGGGCTAGCCACTCGACAGTTTAACATATGGCTGTAGGCGATTCAGTCATGTTGACTAATGTCACCAAATGGACATGGGTATTTGCTGGTGATAAATGGGTTGAGGACCCGGACTAGTCCAACCTACACCAGGGACCCATGCTAATGGAGGGAAGGGTGTACATGCCTCTGTTGACCAGTGTCTGCCTGCCATAAAGTCCAGTAGCCCTGAGTCAATAAGCCACTGGCTGGCCAGTGTCCAGTTAACCAGTCTGGGTTACCTGGGATACCTCTGTTGAGAAAAAGCTAGACATAAAACCAATCAACCTGCCAAACATGAACTAAGAATTTCTGCACTCAGTGTAGGTTCACTGCAGGATAGAGCTTAGAAGCAGATGACATGATGATATGAAGGAGGCTGGACATTCTATATATGGAAGGGCAGTGAAGCAGAGCCACTTGGCTTGGCATCCAGAGACTACTACTCCTGAGGAATTCTGTCTGGAAAATGGCTTGACAGTAGCCAACAAATGGTTCAGAAAGAGGGACAGTCACAAGGTCATATACAAGAGTGGCCAACATGCAACTTAGGTAGAAGTCTCCTAATAAGAAAAAGGCACTGGGGTAGAAGTAGTAATTGCAAAGTCATCCCCAGTGAAACAGTCAGCCCACAGCATAAACCACTGGTTGCCACAATCAGCTGCAAGCAGTGGTCTGAGAAGGCTCCAAGGTAAACAGAGACCGGGCTGAAGACCTGGAAGTTGACTGGAGAGAAAGTACATTTCAAGGAATTACTCAGGGCTCTAGCACCCTAAGAAGAAGGGTGGTAGGATGCACACTGTGGGACAGATTAAGAAATGTGGACATAAGATCAGAAACCAAAGTAGCTCTAATTCCAGAAAATATCAGAGAGAACAGATTATTGTGGTGCGGGCACATGTGGAGAAAAGCAGAAGACAGTGTGATGAAAAAGATTTGGGACAGACAGGAAGAAGTTAAGAGGAAATGAGGGCATCCGGGAAAGAAGTGTATGTATTGTGTAATTGAAGATCTATGACAGTCTGGCATGAGTGTCGAAGAGAGCAGGAGTGTGACATTGAATCGAGAGAAATGGCAACAGTTAACATGACACCCTGACCCCATGTAGAAAATGTGTGAAAGAGGGTTGATGCTGCTGATAAAATGAAACAAATTTATTGAACCACAATGGCACTTCCCTACTCATGTAGCAGGGTACATTCCAGTGATGGCTTTAGAGCATAATGACTGATAAGCTTGGTGCCATAGATGGAGTAGAACAACACTTAGGGGGAGCTTGGAACAAGGGTAAGGAAGAAGTAAGGATTTTAACTATGGTAAAGGGAAAAGAAGGCGATCATGGGAATTAAGCAGGCATAAACACTTAAAGGCCTTTAATGATCACCCCTATAGTGATCTTTAAATGGTGCTGGATGAGCTTGGCAGGGAAGGGGTGTAATGGCAATTTGGTCACACTTTATATTCTCCTGGGTAGGGCCCCAACTTAAAACTTGCTAGGGGCCCCCAAAATCCTAGCACTGGCCCGGGTAATACTAGAATAAGACACAAAGTAGAAGAGATTAAACCTTAAATAAAGAGCTTCAATTCAAAATAAAATGCAGCCAGAGATCAGCAATATTCAGAGCAAGCAGTCCAACAAGCATGCCAAACAAACACTGTAGCTAAATAGGATATTTCTAAATAAAACAGCAATGCTGTTTCTCAGCTCCCCCCACTAATGAAGTGGTGTTATTCACAATTTACAAAGGAATTCTTTGGTAACTTTTTTTTAACTCACCCTAGCCAAGAACTCTTAAAACTCCATCAGAACAGAAAACTTAAAACAAAACAAATGTAAAACTAGAATAAGATACAAAACAGAAGTAATCAAACCTTAAAAAAAATAAAATGCAGTCAGATATCAACAATATTCAGAACAAGCAGGCAAAACTAAGGTTACCATACATCCGGGTTTCCCCGGACATGTCCTCTTTTTTGGGCTCCTGTCTGGGCCGTTTTTGAAAATTCTGCGATTTGTCCGGGTTTTAAAATTTTCAAAAACCAGACATTCCTGTTTCTAAGTCTTTCCTCCGCTTTGTTTTTTTGATTGGCTCATATACCGGTATACGAGCCATTCAAAAAGTGGAGTTCTGTTCAATGTGGAACAGCTTGATGTTCCTCATTGAACAGAAGAGGGTCTGCTGTGTGAGGATTTGATTGACTTGTATACCGGCATATGGGCCAATCAAAAATCTCCAAACACGGACCTTTTTTTTTTTCTTGCTCTTCAACTTAAGAGGGTAGCAAAAGGTCTTTTAGTTTTTTTTTTTTGCTCTTCAGCCCTAACAGGACGAAATAATATGTGCTGGTAGCAGCACATATTTTTTCGTCCTCTTTTACATACAAACAAATATGGTAACCCTAGACAAAACAAACACTTCAACTAAATTTTCTGTATTTTCTGTATTATTCAAGATTGTGTTTATGATCTCCGTTTTTCTTTGTGTACTAGCAGAGGTTAAATGTTTTCTGGCCAGCACAAACAAAAAAGAAAAAACTTGGTCATACACACATACATACTTTCCACCAAGTACTTGGTGGCTAATAATATTGAACAATATGAGTTCTTATTTCTTGAGACTTTGCTGCTCTCTAGTGGTGATACCCTGCTATTACTGTTTCATCTAGATCTCCTACACCTACATTTACATCCATCCATCCTCAACCCTTTTCCCATTTTGCACATGGGGTTGGGGTGTCACTTCAACAGTGACAATCATCTCGAGCCAAGGTTTACACCTCTGGGTGGCTAGCTCTGCCTTGGTATTTCATCCATACCACTCACTCATGCATGCACTCACATCTACTGCAGATTTAGAGTGTCCAGTCCTCCTACTGCATGTCTTTAGAATGAGGGAGGAAACCAAAATACCTGGAGGAAAGCCACATGACCACAGAGAGGACATGCAGACTCTGCACAGAAGGCACCCCAGCTGAGAAAAGAACTGGAGAAGCTCTTGCTGTGAGGCGACAATGCTAACTGATGCACCACTGCGACCACCCCACCACCATCTACATCTACATACATATTTACGTTATCAGATAGAATAACAACCCTTTGTGAAGGGTATGCATTTCTATACAATAAAGACAAACATGCTGCAAAGTGTAATTTGGCAAGTTGCTTTTCTTTCCATGGAGATATTGTAACAATAATCTCTATTTTTATAGCACTTGCAGTTGTAAATAAAAAATGGTTTCACTTAAAATCATTCCAGAACAAGTAATTATTTCTAAAATACTTCTCTACTTTAAAGTATGGAAAGCTAGTGGAAAACCTGAACACAGAGGGCACTGATAGTGTATATATGTGCATCTAATTTGATTATTGAAAAGTGGCTGTGTCCTTTCATCATATTACTTTCAACTTGCTGTGGACCATCTCACTGACCCGTCAACACTGACCGTCTCAAAAAACTCCAGCTTTACTCCATAGCATATCACCTACTCCGAGGTGATCTCTGCCTAACATATAAAGCTATGTCAAACCCAGAGCTGTTGGACATGCTTCACCTAAAAAAATCCCAGACCCTCCGAGCTACACGCTCAAGGGACCTAAACCTTGTCACCACAATAAGCAGGACATGCTGGAGGGATAGATTCCTGTCCCAGAGACTTTCCATACTCTGGAACAGGCTACCCAGCTATGTTAA